>NW_015151533.1:3097-6342 GCF_000732505.1 Cyprinodon variegatus
AGGGAAAGGGGAAGGAAATTCATTCCTTTAGAGACAGCATGAAAAGTCAGCTGAGTACAAAACATAGAGAGGAAAACAAGAAGAAAAGGGACAAGAAGAGAGGGACACAACCTAGAACAGATAATGGATGTCTATTCTATTAACATTTTTTTAAAAGTCTGTTTTATGTGTTGTCTTCTCTATTCAGAGGGCCCCCTGCCTGCCTTTACCTAGGGCCCCAAATTTCCTAAATACGCCCCTGCCTACAGCTATAAACATCCAACTTGCTGAAAAAAGACGATGAGTTGAATGTTTCTTTTAACTGGAGTAATAAAAAGTCTCATTGGTTCTGATTGGAGCAAAGAAACAAACAGTTGGAGGTGTGAGACCTTGTTCTCTGAGCGCCGTGCAGACGGCGAATAAACCAGCCATGAAAATACACCCTCATTGCTTTGGTAGGATGTTTATAAAAACGCCCCTGCTAGTTTGAATAAACGTGTTAGCATTAACCTCTTATGTTTTGTTTTAGTTTGGAGTCCTTCTAAGGTAGAAGATGTTTTTTTAGGCCAGACTAGCCATTAACTCTGGCTTTTAGGAACTCTTAATCTGAATTATTCAAAAAAAAAAAGAAACCAGGAACAAAACGTACTGCAGGGATTATTTGCAGTCACTGAAAAATGAATCATCTAAATTCATGTTTTGAGCTGCAGGCGTTACTTTAGGCCTTTTTAGAAGCGCATCAAACGCGTTCCACTCAGGATTCCCTCCGTTTACATTCAGCTGTTCCTCTTTAAACCAAACACCTTCCAGATTCCTCCTGCTGCTCTTCCTGCTGAGCGAGCAACGCTCCCACTACGTGCAGAACGCTACAAAAACAGGGATTAGCAGCAAAGGTGGAAGTGACAGAACACACCCTTAGTGCTTTGCGCTTTGGCTGAGAGCAGATTAGTGAGCAGGTTTTCCTCTCAGCAGAGCGTTGCACCATTTGATGCGACTTAAAGAGCAGAAGCATCATCACCCACCTTAGCTTTGGCCTTGGGTCCAGGCACCACCCTCCTTCGGACTCTGAAAAGGACAGAAACCGTAAAACCTGTAAGATGGCGTCACGCTTCCACTCTGCTGATGTTAGGCTGCATACTTACAGGTTTCCAGTGAGGTGACTGTGAACAGCAAGACTTTCTTTGAACAAAATCCTGAAAAAAACAACAAAATTAAACAAAAGAGTCAAATTATTCAGTCTAATTTAGCGTTGAAGCACCAAAATGAGAAAACTGATGCTGGGGTTCATTTCTTTCATCTCTGAACCGTCTGCTAAGTGGGTATTAGCTGGACACGTTGCCTTCATTTGCATTAAATGCTGTTAACTTGGAAACAACCGTTAGCCAAAGCAGCTAAAATCTCTCTGACAATCTGATGATTTGCATGAGATTCACCGTCCTTAGGTTGAAAGAAAATGCAAACAGAGCAAATATACGGAGGAAACTCTTTCTGCAGATGGCCTCTATGGGGCAACAGCAAACATTTCATCATAGATTATAAATGTACTTTCCTAGTAACTCCATGACTTCAGTTGGTCTGTTATCAGATCCTGAAACAGAGAGGCGCTTAAATCCAGCTGTGCTGCAGCAGAACCAGCTGCTGTCAGCAGGGATAAACCTGGAAGTTATGAATTTAGTGGCTCAAAGTTATTCAGTGTGATGATTAATCAAATTCCCTCAATTACAACTATTTACATAATCACTTTTTTCTGTAGATAAATTATAGCCCCATTTACACTACCCTTCTGAAACCATGCTGAGATCCGTCTGAGCATGCTAACCGACATAACTGTTGAGTGTAAATGATATGCAGAACTGAATGGAACCACGCTAACATGGTACTAGTTCATCAGTAGGACTCGGCGTGGTTCAGTTTAGGTTCGGTTCTCAGATAACAAAGAGGGCCTTAGCAGACGGCGTCATCTCCTTACAGTCATCCTCCGTACTCATGAAATTTCAGACATTCATAAAAATAGCTCAATGAACCTCAATGTCTGTCGTTGTTTCCTGCGTCTGTGAGCCCTGATTAGACTATCGTTTGTCGTATCCACTTCGCAAAAGCCGACACTGTCAGGTAAATTCACCAAAGGCTGCCTTCTTTGTAGCATTAGAATGATAACAAAACATAACTTCCTGAATGATTGCCTCTAGAGAGCAGTAGTACCGTAGATCGCCAGTAGGAGGCGAGGAACCGTGCTAGCGGTGTTTGTAAACTGTGTTAAGGAACCAAGCTCGGCACGGATCGGTTTTCAGAGGATAGTGTAAATGGGTTCTTTGACTGCCTGGTCGAAGGAGCTTGCAGTGACACACCCGGCTTGTTGAAGACAGAGCGATCGGTGCTTTCTGTCGGCAAAGTCGCCAACGACACGGAAAATTGTCACTTTCTTGAAAAAAGTCTGAAGAGGGGTTTGGAAATTTGGCTAAATTAAGCCACTAAGTTGCTAATTGGTAACAGTGATTTGATTTGTGTGTATGCAGATGTAGTGTTAGCAACATTAGCATTTAGCCTTGTGGTGGAAAGTTACGGGTGCAGCCATGTTGGCTTGCTTGTTCACCTCTAGAGAGCAGTAGTACCATAGATCGCCACTAGGAGGCGAGGAACCGTGCTAGCGGTGTGTAAATGGTCATAAGGAACCGAGCTCGGCACAGATCGGTTTTCAGAGGGTAGAGTAAACGAGGCGTACGTTACAAATTGCACAGCTTGGTTCAGGTCTATGCACGGCCACACGTCTGAGTATAATGGTTCTGGTTTTTCCAGAACTCTGACCTGGGAAGTCTGAGTGACGTAGAGTTGGTAGATCTCCAGTTTACGGACGCTGGTATTCTCCTTTATTCCTATATATAACCCCACAGGCTGCTGTTACAACCATGAACATGGCGAGCATCGACCGACTTTATTCCATTGCCAATTAGTCAGTATTAAGTTTTTAAAAGTCAGAAAGTCGTCAAAATGTTTGTTAACTTATAGATCTTATTTGAAACAAAAAAAATAAAAGTTTAAACAGAAAAAAATGGATGATACGGAATGTCAAATTTTTACCTTATAATCTGAGAAACTAAAAAAGTAAACATAAAATAATAAGAACTGAATCTCAATTCAGTTTAGTATCACTTTTTCTTGTATGTATTTATTTGCAGTTTTAGATTTTCAGATTCAAATCCAGTTCTTTCAGTTTTTTTTATTGTTTCAAATTCAGTTTTCAGTTTTTTTTATTGTTTCAAATTCAG
>NW_015151533.1:7489-11228 GCF_000732505.1 Cyprinodon variegatus
TGAATTTGAAACAATAAAAAAAACTGAAAACTGAATTTGAAACAATAAAAAAAACTGAAAGAACTGGATTTGAATCTGAAAATCTAAAACTGCAAATAAATACATACAAGAAAAAGTGATACTAAACTGAATTGAGATTCAGTTCTTATTATTTTATGTTTGCTTTTTTATTTTCTCACATTATAAGGTAAAAATTTGACATTTAATATGATCTTCTATTTTTTTTTTCCTGTTTTTGAGCCGTTTCTGACTCCATAACAAAAAGTATTAAAATGGAAGTGAACTTGCAACTAGTGAGGTTAGTGACGGTTATATTGAGGCGTTCTCACTTTATGTCTTCTTCCCTGTTAGTGATTAAACTAAGCACTGCTTCATTTATCAGGGTTGTAATTTGTATGTTTCTATTAATTATCAATCAGTAAACTGGTTGAATATTGATCAGATTAAGGGGATTCCAGACACAGAAACATCCATATAATCCCACAGATTAGCGCACCTGGTCTGCATCCAGCCTTTGGGCCACAGCGGTTTGACCTCGTTCTCCAAGAAGGCTTTGAGGTAGTCCTCCACAGACAGAGTGCACTGGCTCTCCATCTCATAGCAGCTCAGCTTCACACGGACCACATTACACAGCAACGTCCTGCACAGACAACACACTCAGATCAATGCCATTTTATATTGTAGATAAAAAAAATAAAGATAAAAACGAGCCATATCTTTTTTCCCCTTAGACGTCCTTCTCTCAGATGTTTCATATCCAGACATTTAAGATTCATATTGACCGTGTCTTAACAAACCTAAAATACGTAAAAAGATAAAGACAGATGGGGTGTAACAACCCTTAGATCTTTAAAGGAAAATCCGCTCATATTCAGAATTCAAACTTTTGAAAGTACTTTAAATATGAAATTATTGCATACTGTTCAATAAATGATCAGTGTTTTTAATTCAGAGTAATTTTCATGTGAATGTGCTTTACTGGAGGCATCCATGTTTGTCAAAGAACCCGTCCGTGGAGGATCAGGAATCAGAAAGGTGGAATAACTCTTTTTTCCACTTTTACCCGATGTATTCCAGCATCCAGCTGCCATGCACGTGGGCATTGTCAGTTTCACTATAGCTCTGGTGAATTTCAATGGTGAAGTCCTCTGGAAATCTTCAATAATTGTTGTTGATTGCAGATGTGTCTAGTAGTTCCCATTGATTTTGCTTGTAAAGCGGGGAGAATGGCGCTAGGCTTACCGCACCGTGACGTCACTGCTGGAAGGAGGGAGGGGGACTATATTTGGGCAGAAATGGCCGCTCCCAGACTTAGTGATTGCAACGAAAATTATTATTTTCAGTTTTTACTGATTAACGTTAAATTGATTAAATCACAGCAAACTCATTCGTTTTAGGTATAAATAAGGATCCATTGATTATTCCATGCTGACCGGATTTTTTTCCATTTAAAGCCATAGTCAGTCTCACAATGTCATTGATCCCATCCCTGCTTCACTTAATGTAAAAGTCAAAGATATTGCAAATTTTCTATTTGGCCTAGTGAGCACAGTTATTCTGTCCACTCAAAATGGAAAAGGTTATGGCTATATTTATCATCAGGTATTAATACAATACTAATGGGCCCTGGCTCGGAATCTGGCCCACTAAAGGGCTCTGACTCCGAGTACTTTCAGGATTTGGTTGTGGTTTGAGGACAGAAGATGGCAGGAGTGAGGTGTTACTATATTTGAGCAAAAATGGCCGCTCCCTAACTCACTGATCGGGACGAAAAATGTCATTTTTTTAAACGACTAAAGCTAAATTCATTAAATCACCAGGAACATATTAGTTTTATAAATAATGATCCATTGATCATTACTTGCTAACCGGACTTTTCCTTTAACTAGAATATATAAAAAAAAAAAACTGGCCCTGGTTTTCCCCGGAGCAGATCTTAATGTTTCCTACTAGCGATCTGGACGGAGCCAGATCCTGGATGAATCGTTAACAGTGTGAATTTTGAGACGGCAGCTGGAAGGATGCGTCTCATCACCTGAGCTTGTCGTCCCAGATGAACTTCTTTCGTGGTCCCATCACTCTTTTCCCAGGTTTCTCATCGTCCTCTTCCTCTGAGCCGTTCCTGTCCCCCTCTTCGGACTGCTGCCTGTAAAACACAGACAGGACTGGTTCTTAAAAGGAAGGTTTATTATGAAGACAGCTGGTGGGGCTGATGATCTGTTCAGTTTTATCTGATCCGTTTGAACGGATGCCTCAGAACCATTCCTGTCTCCATTGGCTCAGATTTTGATCAACTCTTCTCCTCCTCCAGCCTTCATCCATTTTGATGCTAAAAACCTAACTAGGAGAAGCATCTTCCTGCACTAAATGGCCTCTGTGAATCAGATATCCTTCATTTTTAATAGATTAGTAGCTGTTTACGTTTGCAAACATCATTTGAACTCATGCAGCTCCACTGAGCCGAGAAGCTGCCATCAGAAACGGCTTCATTCTGAGGCAGAAAACCCTGAACTCAGACTGACAGTGTTTATCCCAAGTTAAATAAGAGTCATTGCTCCAAAATAATGCAAATAGTCGTAAAAAATCACAAAAGAAATTTAGCTGAGATTTTACAGAATTTGAACTAAACTCAAAGTTCCAGCTGTTAAAAGCTTTATATAAAATCAGAGACAAAGAATTAACCTCCAGTTTAACAGTGACAGAGCATCATTTGAACCGTTTACGTACTTTGCAACCTTGGCCATACAATCCATGTTAAATCTCGCGATCTGTTCAGGCATGACGCTACAAACGGCCAACTTCAGCTTCAGCAGGGGAGCCCGCAGCCGGTCATCCTGAAACAAACGGCAGAAGGAGATGTTAGATGGAGCGAGGAGAGAAGATCACTGATGCAATCAGCTGGTTTTCCTTAGATGGAAAACTTTGAATCAATCTGACTGGATGATGTGATGAACTGGAAAGTGACCTGAGATGACATGATGTGAATTGGAGCTATAAAAATAAACTGAATTGAATTGAAACTTTTGAAGAAATGAAGACAGAGAACGATGCGGTTTAGAATTAGCAGGAACTGAAATATAACTGCAGTCATAAGGAAGCGATTCCCTGATCTGTCACTAATGGAAAATATATAAAGCCTGGTTTCTGCTCAGAAAGTTAATGAAGATATGCCCCCAATGACAACTCTACCTAATCACATGCTACACTATGCAGCAGCTCAGTCTGCACTGATGAAGAACCGATGAAGACTTACTTATCTTAACATGACTGAATATTAAGAGCGGATTATGTAATAAACTCCTTTCAGGGTAATCTAGCTGTTCCTTATAGAACCACCCAGAGGCAAACTGAACCGTTACAATGTGAGCTTTAGGAGCCGGTAGCTGGAGATGCGTAACCAAATCTGATGCTGCCAATCAGAAAGACACCAGAGAAACACAAACCAAAATATGGTCTAAGGCACCATTTAGAACACAAAACTACCATCTTCAAATCAGTAAGTGAATAAATCAAAAAACACAATCTATGAAATCCTGCAAGATGTAGAGCTCAAACTATCGATTATCTTCATCAGGTAATGTATAAAGCAGTTTTTTTTTTATCAATTTTAAAATAATTTCTAAATAACTACATTCTAGGATTTAAGTAGAAAAAAATTGTATTTCTAAGGAAGTAGCAAATTATCAATTATATATATATATATATATATATATATATATATATATATATATATATATAT
>NW_015151533.1:11895-16954 GCF_000732505.1 Cyprinodon variegatus
CATGTGTTCCACTAAATGGCACCGTTTGGCAGCACGACTTTTTACGCAAGCTACGCACACGGCATTCAGTAAGCAAGTCTGACGTGACCAGGCGTACGTCTAGAAAACCAAAACAAAAAAAATGGCGTCCCATCGGGTACACCGATTGAAAGTTTGGCTTCATTTGAAAGAAGAGAACGATGGCAACAATTCATCAAATCATTGCAAAGTGGCAATAACATCCGCGGGAGGAAATCCATCAAACATGTAGAAACACCTGCGCACACAACATGTTCATACATTTTAACGAATGCCGTGTTTTTGATGCTTCCGGACAGAAGCTAAAGTTACGATCAGCATGGAAGACATGCTGATCGTAACATGCTTAATGTGGTTCCTAGTAAATCAGAAGTCATTTCTGGAAATAAACCCATTTCCTACTTTTCTATTGGGTTATTAAACATGCTCCTCATTTCAGGGAGTGAGAGAAAGGTGACGCTCGTTTATTTAAATCACGGATGCCTTCTCCATTAGATTTAGATGACTGTGACGAGACGGGAAGCCTGGCTGGATCAGAGGCTGGAAGCTCCCGTTCACTGCCTTCTGTTTTTGCAGAGGCAGGCAGGAATAGAATGTCGCAGGCGAAGGTAGACGAATGTCACCGAATCGATAAAATAATCCATAAGTAAACTAATCGTTTCACAGAATCGATAAGAGAATCAGAATAGTGAAAATCTTATCAATTCCCAGCCCTACACAAAAAAGCACGATTATCCACAATTAATCCAGTTCTTTGGTTTTAGCCTTAAAAAGGAGAGAACACCAATCCAGTTTATAACATTCAGGGTTCAAAAAGTTAAAAATTATGAAAACTGGGACAGTGATGATGTCAATATTTATATAAATTATGGTATATTGAAATAATCGTCATTTATTTATTATTCAATGAATCGTTAACTGGAGTATAGAGACTGTGAAACGTGTCTTTAGCTCACAGAGTGATCCACCTGAAGAAGTTATATCAAAATTGTAAAAATAAAACGTAAACATTTTGCATTTAACATAAAAATAGTGTTTCTCAAGTGGAAAAATTTTAGTTTCATCTGGTTTAAAGTCGTCATTAAAGAACATTTTACTTCTGATTATTAATCGATTCATAAATAATCATTAGTTGCAGCCCTAATATAAAAATATATTTCACTATTGATAAAAAAAAAACAGCTAAAATTGCTCCTTGGCTTCTGTTCAAGAAATTGCAAATAAAATATATAATAATTATTATGTATTTAGAGCCAGTTTAGGACAATGGAGGAAAACTCCAATTAATGACCATAAATAATAATCATCGCTTGCATTTAATAACCTTCAGTTAGTTTCTGTTTTTTTATCGTTTTACATTAGACGTAGTAGATTATAGTAAAATGAATTTCTCATGTAGGATGCTGCAGACCTTTCTTCAGTTTTTAGATGGCAGGAAGGAAGCAGTCAAAGGCTGCAGCATTAAAAGGATTTCTAATTCCTGTCTGGGTCGGTAAATGTCCGGGGAATTGCCTCAGCCTCCTGTCATCTGCCTTTTGCTCACCTGGATGTTTAGGCTGAGCTTTTTCAGACGCTTCAGGAGGGCCTCTTTGTTGCACGGCACAAATGCTTCCATGTGCGAATAGATGTCTGAGCGTTTCTCTGGAGGCTGCTCCTGGACCTGCAGCTCAATACTGACAGAGATTCCAGCTGGTTAGAGAAAGACAAAAAGAAAAAGAAAAGAGCGAGCAGCAGAAAACAGCAGGGTGGGAGAGGTGGATGGGTGAAGAGCAGCTGGAGGTGGCAAAGCGGGATGAATGGGAGAACTAATGTGTCATTATAACAGACAATAGGAGAAAGAGGCAACAAAACACTTCAAGACAGCAGCAGAGGTGACTGGGGAAATCTGCTGAGAGAGACTGATAAAAGGAGAAGGAGCTGCAATCGGACTTGAGGGTGATTTAAAAGCTGTCCTACTCACTCCAGGAGAATGTTATTCATGTCCAGGGTGAAGAATTTCTTCCTGCCCTCCTGATCAAACTGCCGCGATGCCTGAGGAAGAAAAACTCGTCAGCATAAAGCCGTGTTTATCTGGAAAAACAGCTCACAGGACTAATTCTCATAACAGACCTGACCTCCTGAAACTACGACGGAGTATTAGCGTACTAGAGATATCAGCGAACGTATTTAGAGAAAAAAGTCGTAATGCTACGAGAATAAAATCGTAATGTTACAAGAATTAAGTCGGATTGTTACGAGAATTAAGTTGTAATGATACAAGAATTAAGTTGTAATGATACCAGAATTAAGTCGTAATGTTACGAGAAAAGTCGTAATGTTACAAGAATTAAGTCGTAAAGTTACGAGAATAAAGTCGTAAAGCTACGAGAATAAAGTCGTAATGTTACGAGAATTAGGTCGTAATGTTACGAGAATTAAGTCGTAATGATACGAGAATTAAGTCGTAATGATACGAGAATTAAGTCGTAATGATACCAGAATTAAGTCGTAATGATACCAGAATTAAGTCGTAATGTTACGAGAATTAAGTCGTAATGTTACGCGAATAAAGTCGTAATGTTACGAGAGTTAAGTCGTAATGTTACGAGAATTAATTCGTAAAGTTACGAGAATTAAGTCGTAATGTTACAAGAATTAAGTCGTAATGATACGCGAATTAAGTCGTAATGTTACGCGAATTAAGTCGTAATGTTACACGAATAAAGTCGTAATGTTACGAGAGTTAAGTCGTAATGTTACGAGAATTAAGTTGTAATGTTACGAGAATTAAGTCGTAATGTTATGAGAATAAAGACAGAATGTAATGAGAACGAAGACGTAATGTTATGAGAATAAAGTATTATTGTTGCGAGAATAAAGTTGCATTGTTACGATAATAAAGTCGCAACGTTACGGGAATAAAGACGCAATGTTATGAGGATAAATTCGTAATGTTACGAGAATAAAGTCGTAGCATTATTCAATTCAATTCAGTTTATTTATATAGCGCCAATTCACAACACAAGTAATCTCAAGGCACTTTACAGTTACCAGAAAAAAATCGTAACGTTACGAGAATAAAGACGTAACGTTACGAGAATAAAGTTGTAATGTTACGAGGATAAATTCGTAATGTTACGAGGATAAAGTCGTAGCATTATTCAATTCAGTTCAGTTTATTTATATAGCACCAATTCACAACACAGGTCATCTAAAGGCACTTTACAGTTATTAGTCGTAAGTTACGAGAATTAATTTGTATTGTTATGAGAATAAAGTCATAATATTATATAGTCGTATATTTATTCTCATAATTTTATCACTTTATTCTCATAATGTTACGACGTTATTCTCAAAATAGAAAAAAAAAATCTCTAGCCTGGCCCTATTACTCTGTTGTATGAAACCAATCACAGAAGGTAATAGAACCCCCGCCAAAAAAATAAAAAAATCAGATTAATAAAAAATAAAACTAATAAAAACTAATAACTGAAATGTTTCTGGGGTTTTTTTCGTCCAGTCTTTCTGATTTCTTACTGTTCTCATTGACCCCTGCAGATCTTTATCTAAAAGTAAAAAAACAAAAACGTCTGAGGCTGTGAGATGTAAGAGCTTCACCAAGCAGGAAGAGTCCTTGCTTAGTTACAGAACAGCCCAGAGGACTTCAGCTTGAAGACCTAGTTTAATGTTCCTTCAGATTATTCCCTGTGGAAGAAATCAGCAACAATAAACATTGTGAGCCTCCCTGGTGGCATTTCTGTTTAACTTCAGAGAGGAAGCCTCACTGGTAATTGCAGCCACCCACTAGAAAATGGCAGCTGACTCACCGCCCGCAGGTCCTCGATGCGTTTAATTAGAGGAGCAGGCAGTCCATCAGGCAGCGGCGGCGGCGAAAACAGTCCGCCGGAGGACCCCGGCATTCGCCCCTGGCCACTACCCCCACACACTGCTGCTTTTTGGGATGGAAGGCCAATACCCAGAATGCCGTTCTCTCTGGCCGTCACCACTGCATGCTGCTGGTCCGTGTCCAACAAGTTAAAGTCCAGATCTCCCAGGAGGTCCTGCAGCTCCTTCTCGTTTGCGGAGCCCAGCAGTGACATGATGGTGGGGTCTGAGGTGAGGTCTGTGAGTGAGAGGTCGCCGGTAGATGTACCGCCCTGAAGGTGGGTGGAGTTCGAGGCTAAGGGGAGGGATTTGGTGTTTACAGAGGGAGGTTTACTGGCAGTACCAGCTGCCAAGCGGAGGGGATCCATGTTGGGGTTTCTTTTCTTCATCTCTTCTTTTTCCCGGGTGAAACGGCGGAGCATGGCCGCCAGGTACAACGAGTCCTTCATCAGTTTCTTTCTCTTCTTCTTCTCTGGTCGGTGGAGGTTGAGAGCTTGGACACTGTTGAATAAAAAAAAAACATTTAAAAACATATATTACGTTGCTTCACTCTCAGCAAATCATTGCTCTTATTTATATGACACCATCATTTCTCCAAGTAACAAAGAAGTAACAAACGGGAAGGTGGGAAGTGTACGGCGGATACATTATTTTATTTTTTTTGGATAAAGTCGTAACATTACTAGAATAAAGTTGAAAACCCATTTCATAAAGAAAGCTTCGAGCTATGACCAGCAAATGACGGCCGACCAGCTCCACCAATCAGCAACCTGAGTCCACTTTGACATCCTGCCCAGTTTGATGCTGCTGCTATAAGATTTCCCGATTTGTCAAACTGATGCCAAAGTATAACGTCACATGATTCTCCACATTCCTCATTTTAGGGAAGACAGAGCCTTTTGTAGAGGTCATAAAATGCATCTTAATTCTCGTAATGTTACAACTTCATTCTTGTAATTTCACAACTTCATTTTCCTAATGTTACGGCCTCATTCTCCTAACATTCGACCTGTTTTTCGTAACGTTACGGCTATTTTCTGGTAGCGTTACAGCTATGTTCTGGTAGCGTTACAGCTTTATTCCGGTAGCGTTACAGCTTTGTTCCGGTAGCGTTACAGCTTTGTTCCGGTAGCGTTACAGCTTTGTTCCGGTAGCGTTACAGCTTTGTTCCGGTAGC
>NW_015151533.1:17753-19152 GCF_000732505.1 Cyprinodon variegatus
TGTTCTGGTAGCGTTACGGCTTTGTTCTGGTAACGTTACGGCTTTGTTCTGGTAACGTTACGACTTTGTTCTGGTAGCGTTACGGCTATGTTCTGGCAACTTTAGGGCTATGTTCTGGTAACGTTACAGCTTTGTTCTGGTAGCGTTACGGCTTTGTTCTGGTAACGTTACGGCTTTGTTCTGGTAACGTTACGGCTTTGTTCTGGTAACATTACGACTTTAACGTTGGGACTATTTTCTCGAAAAAAAATTCTCTAGCCTGGCCCTAATGCTCCGTCGTATAAGTGAAATAAGTGCAGCTGTCTTTCTATTATTTTAAAGTTTGGTTGTTTAGAAGTTTCAGATTCAGTAAAAAACATGAGCCATTCTGAAACAGGAACTCAACTCAAACAAAGTCTCTACAGACTCCATGGAAAGTTGCAGCTGTAACAAAGGGAATTTCACCAACATCGGCTTTCATGATCCACCGCTCCTTATGCCAAAGAGCACAGACGGCTGGAGGAGAGATAAAAACCTGCTGTTCTAGCAAACCTGAGATCATCGTGTTAAATAAGAATCACTTCAGACTTAGAGCAAGTTTACAGCAGATGCAGATAAATAAATCCTGAAGGTGCATCTTGTCTGAGGAGTCTGTTAAAGGTCTAACCCCTAAAATGATCTGATGCTAACGGGGGAAGAAGGCTCCACACATCTACAGATATTCCTTTAAAGGAAACAAACCTAATATCTCTTCACCTTTAGAATCTCAGCCACTAAAAATATACCGCTAGTTTTAGCATTAAGGGGGATAAGACTCCTTCCAACTCACTAAATGTAGAGCATGAATGCCTGGAATCTGAAATACAATATCCTACCAAATACCGCATCCAAATCTATTGATATACATCACTGGACAAGACATCACATGACAACGGCACAGAGCACACAATAACTTTTAGAAGTCATACGAAGTGGTTTTGACAGTTTGCATTGACCATAATTAAAATCTAATTTACATAAAAATTTAATTTTTCAAATTTCTATAAAAAATAAGCAAAGTTTACAGCTGTGCAAATAGAAATAGTATAGTGTAGTAAGGAATTATCTAGTTTAACAAGGGTTTTAACAATGTCAATTCTCATAATTCTCATTAATCATTTATTAGTGGACTTTCTGAAGGGTTTATAGAACTTAAATTCCAAAACTTAGTATTTGCTGGACAGGATATGCTAGCATTCCAACTCTTGGCTACTAGTATTTATGTCTTACTCGCTCCATCAAAACAAATATGAATATACAGCAGAGAAGATATCTCCCCCTTTCTTTTCCTCCAACGCCCCGCTGCACTCCAGACCGCCTGCTCAAAGCAAAGCCTACAGCCTCCACTGTGGCTCCCGTCCGCTCCGCTCTGAGTCCCTTG
>NW_015151533.1:20447-22733 GCF_000732505.1 Cyprinodon variegatus
AGGTGTTGTGAATGAAACGGTGTCCAGCTTGAAAGAGCTCCTGTGTGTCGCTGAATGTGAGCATTGATGACTGAAAGACATCTTCTGCCTCCATTTATCTGTTTACTGCAGTCTGTTGGATTCATGTTAATGTGGATTTAAAGACATTTCATTTGTTGTACTTTTTCTTTGTATATTCGGAAACTAGAGGGTGTTAGTTTTCAAATAATGTATTGCACATGTAATTTGGGCTTACAGTGCCTAGGTTATCTGCTTTTCCATTTGGGTATGCAAAACAGGCAAGAGTTTCCTAAAATGAGGTGGATGTTAAGCTGATGTGTTAATTTGCTCATGTGAAAGGCTGGAAAACCGGTTCTTAAAATCCTGCCACTTCAGGTTTAATCGGCTACTGCAAACATCCAGACGTGAGCAACAGTAAACCGTTTTAATCCTTTAGCAAACCTGAAATCTTAGTGAAGAGGAGGACTGCAGTGGTTCTGACAGACCTCACAGTAGCCAAACTTGAACAAATACACCAGCTGACCTCAGACGTCCTGATAAGAAAAGAGCGTTCGCAGCGGAGAAGCCCAGAGAGAGCGAGGAACTACTGGGAACGTGGGAGATTACGTGCCGCTTGCTTTCAAAGATCAATCCCACCGACACGCACATATATAATATCATCTGTTTCATAACGGCCCCATCACAATGGCTGCTGCTATTTTTAGGAGATGTTGGCGTCTCAGAGTATTCAGCATATTAGAGCACAGATAATAGAGCGTTTTCTTGAAGGTGGCTGGCTTGTCACAGCGGCTCAGAGCAAGCAGTCAGCATCCCTGCCTCAGCAGAGATTTATGGGAGGCCCGGTGGAGAAGCACAGGATCAAATCAGAGAAAGCGGTCGGTTATTAGAGCTGGAGAAAAAAAACAGGCATATCTGCAGTGGCCCACAGTGCAACCAGTGTTCAAATAAGGTCAGTTTAGCCAATTGCAGAAGAAGCATACGTTTTCTGGTGATTAACCCCTTTGAGCCCTGAAGGTCTTAGGTTCAAATTACATATGTGAATTAAAACAAGTTCAGCTCCCAAACTATTAATTGGAAATACAATTGTTTGTATTTTTATAACAGAAAGGCTTTGAGGAATATTTTTCAGGTGGAACCACTATTTTAAATGTCACTATGTCTGTTTTATAGGTGATTAAACAAAATAAAAAAAAAAATATTTAGCCTTTAAAGTTATAGTACTATTCCTTTAACTACTTAGGTTAAAATTTACTCAAGTAAAAGTAAAAATGACATATTACAAAAAAGTACTCAGAAAATTACAAATTACTCATAAAAAGCACTCAATTACAGTAACTTGAGTAAATGTCATTAATTACTTTCCACCCCTGGCAAAAACGCACCTGTTGCTTCATTTTTGATGTTTGTACAAGTTTAGTTCTGATGCGCGGCTGAAGCATCCTTGCTGCTTTAGCTGCGCGGTTGAAAAGTGGCTCTGATGCGCTTTGGGCGGAGCTAGCCTATCTTCCCTTTGCCTGCAACAATGGCAGCTCTTACGACCACCTCCCGAAAAGGAACCGTAAGGTCGGGATAAGATCAAATATGTTTGAAATTCAGTCGGCCGAGGTGAGGTGTATCTGGAGAAATCCTGCAGTTGAAGCAGAGCTACGAACCGATTTACCAGAACCTTAAGCACTGGGCATGTCTAAACAAGAGAGTTTATCTTCTGCTTCTTCTAGCTTGACGAGTCCGACCAGCGCCATCTCTCGTAGTTCAGTCAGACATGGGTTTTAGACGTACAGTGTTAGCAGGTAGATCGCATCAGAGCATCGGGCCGCACAGCGTGAGAACATGCATCGTGAGCTGTGAACTTTTAAACCCTGAGGTTTGAGCTGTAGCTGCGTGCAACGAACGGACAAAAAAAAAAAAAATCGCACAGCGTATCACCGGCTTCATCAGCAGTGAAGATGTAGCCACCGAACAGACCAATAAAAATCCTCGGTGGTCAGGTTAGAGTGATGCATTAGAAACGCCACATTTCTTACCCCTGTTTAGTTTCTCTATTCTTCATCAGGTTATTCTCTTCCAGACAGTTCGCTTCATTCTTCTTCCTCTTCTTCATCGCCTGCTCTTTATCACTGTTCAGCTTCTGGAAAAAAAACAGATATAAGATTAATTTATAAATGATGATGAAGACCAGAAAACCAGCAGAAAAGTCGCCACTGTCTTATTTTTTTAAAGGTATACTATGCAACCGGTGTTGATTTTCCAGCGAGGCTCCCCCCAGAGGGCAAAAGTAAAAGTGCA
>NW_015151533.1:24305-26064 GCF_000732505.1 Cyprinodon variegatus
GGTGTCGGCAAGAGTTTGATCTCTCAATTGGCTCCTCTTCGTCGTCGCTCTGTTAGTACGTCATATGCTTCGTTGATCTGATTGGTTTATTTGGCCCGTCTATCACCAACATAGGCCAATCAGCTAACCAGTATTTTCGCCCCTTCCCAAAATTACTTCAACGGAAGGTTTCCAGATGGATATGAGGAGCAAATCCATCTGGCGGAGTCAGGTTAGTAAAGTCGGGCACCACACGGGAGGATTCGGAACTGCAACGGTTGAAACAGCCGCTTCCGTACGACTTTAATGGCGTTCAGGTCGGATGAACACGACCTGGCCGTTCAGACAGTTCGCATTTGAAAAAAGCAGAAACGCATCGGATTCAGGACCACAGAGCCAAGTGGCTTGGATCGCATTGGAAAAAATCCGATCAGAGTTGTTCAGACTGCCATGAACAGATCAGACAATGGTCGCATATAGGCAAAAATAAAAAATAAAAATCGAATTTGGTTCACTGCAGGCTGCAGTGTGACTCTACAATCAGAGGACTTAGGCTAGGTTCAAACCCTACGATTAAAACAGGGTGTCCTTTCTTTCTTTTCACCCTGCTTTTATTCTCCGCTCACATGCCTTTCCAATAAACAAAGAGGGGGTTTCTAAGCCATTGTTTTGAATTCTTTATGTGGAGTTTAGCGTGTGTTTTAGTTGTCTCACCTTGTCCTCCTCTCCCTCTGAGTCAGAGGCCGCTCTGAACTGCAACGTGCCCGTGTTGATGTAAAATCCCCCGAGCTTTGTGGTCAGAGACGCGGGCACCAGCTCATCGTACTGGGAAGAATAACAATGGAAGACAGTTTGTGGCGTTAAGTTCACAGGACTGCTGGAAAATAAAAAAGAAAAGAAAGAATAACGCCACTTATACAACAAAGAGAGGAACAGGAACGGCGTTCACAGATTTAAAAACATCTGAGTAACCGATCGTGTGTTTTGTTAACATTTCATAAAAGCCTCTCTGCTGGTCAGCGAAAATGAATGGCTTATGGAGCTCCAGAGTAAATACGCAGAACTTCCCCAAGGCTACAGATAAAAATCTCAGTCAAAGAGGTGATGCTGATTTGGAAAAGCAGAAAAGAACCAACGTCATTATAGTTTCAGCTTCAGCTCAGCGGCGAGCTGCAAAAACAATACGAACAACCTGATATGCTGGAGGGAAACAGCACGGAGAACACAGACCTGCGTGAGTCATTAGGACCGTTTTTAACTTCAGTCTCAGGTCGGCTGAAACAGGGACATGGGTCTATCTTTAGAAGAGTCAGTGAACACAGGGCAGCAGATCCATACTCAATCAGAAACAGGAGGCCGAGCGGCTCAGCACAAGGAAACAGCACATTCAGCCATGTTTGTGGGGAAGCAGCTAACACAGGTGTTGTATGAAAAGGATTGGAAGACTAAAAGCAAAGCTGTCGATTCACCTGTCGATCTACGTTCCTACCCTCATCTATGGTCATGAGCTTTGGGTCATGACCGAAGGAATGAGATCCCGGATACAAGCGGCTGAAATGAGTTTTCTCCGTAGCTCTAAGCTCTATAGGGTGAGGAGCTTAGTTATCCGGGGAGGACTCAGATTAGAGCCGCTGCTCCTCCACATCGAGAGGAGCCAGTTGAGGTGGCTCAAGCATCTGATTAGGATGCCTCCTGGACGCCTCCCTGGCGTCCCACCAGGAAGAGACCCAGGACACGCTAGAGGGACTATGTTTCTCGGCTGGCCTGGGAGCGCCTTGGG
>NW_015151533.1:26432-29410 GCF_000732505.1 Cyprinodon variegatus
GGATGGATGGATGGATGGATGGATGGATGGATGGATGGATGGATTGATGGATTGATGGATGGATGGAATACAAGAGTCTTAGTGAAAATTAGAAGTACAGTTGAGCAGAGGTAGTTCTTTATTGTCATATTTTATACACAGGGTGTCATTTTGTGCTACGTTAGCCCTGGCTAATGTTAGCCTCAGAGCGCCGCTGCTTATCACGGTCCTCTTAACATCAGAAATGTTTTTCAATTATGCATTAAATCAGTAAATGTTCCATATAGTGACGCTTAAAGTATAATATTCTCGCCTCAAATGATCTTAAAACGTACTTCTATAGAACAGTAACAGAAAAGAGAACTTTTAACTTAACACTCTGAGCTCTGTGAGCGCTAACCTGGAAGCTGCTGCTGCTGCAGTGCATGCTGGGACAGCTGTCAGTCTGAGGAACGGACAAGTCTGCTCTGATGCATGCTGGGTAAAGAGGGAGGGGTGACAACAACATCCGGGGACTTTTTCTGTTCTCGGTCTTCTTGCTCTTGTGAATTGGAGCAGTACTACGGCTGAGGCTGATGACGTTTCACGAGGACACGAGAACGCACAAGTACACATAGTGAGAAATGTCCAGGGAGTGGAGCAATGGGACTGCCACAGGATGATGTAATGAGGGACATGCTAAGCATAATACCTCCAGTACCAGAAACTTCAGGTTTGTGAACCTTCCAACAAAACATTGCTACTCAACCAGAAATCCACTGTGCTTACAAACATGGCACCATAAAAAAGAAATGTAAATAATCTAAAATGTATTGCCAACAGGCAGCGTTTCCGACGACTTTTAAAAGATTATATAGCCTCTATGATGAACTACAGTACCTTATAAAGCTACAACGTGAACAGATGACATGTAATGAGGCTGAACAACTTTTCCACGTGGGTTAAATCCAACGACTCGCTTAATAATAAGATGGTTTATGTGCAAACTTAAAAATATGTTTATTTTTTCTGTTGCTATTAAATAAATACAGCATTAGCTTCTAAAGCTAATACCAGAAAAGAAGTGCACGAAGTTGATCAAACTTCATTCACTGTTTGGTGTGTTAACCACGCATTTAGAAATCTGACGTAATTATTAAAGTGCTCTTTGGTGCCCCCTGTTGGTCTGTTGGATCCTAAGCAGCTGTTTAACTTGCTTATGCCTCGGCCCGGTTATGACGGGTACTTACGGCTTCAGAGTTGTCTATAAACGGGTCCGTCTCATCGTAACCGAACCCGATATCGATCAGATCCTGCATCCGATCCTTTCTCTTTTTCGTACCCGTGTTACCCTAGAAATGTAACATGGAACAGAAAAATGTATCAGAAAGTATACCGCTTTCTATTTCTACTAAAAAGAAAGTATTTTTCCTCACAGCTGATTCCATTTTTTCATCCTGTTTTATTATAGATCTGATTTTAATTATTTTAAAGGGTATAATTATAGTAAGCCCTGGATAACTTAGGGTTATTAAGCCATGATAATTTAGGGTTTATACATGACTAACTCTAATTTAATGCTTTTTAATATATTTATATATATATAAATTCCTTGTTTTCCAGCCACTTGTGTTGAAATTTGCATTTTCCCCATACCCGAGCTTTTTCTCTGCCTCAAGCTTCTTTTCCGAACAAACGGGTTTACGATAAACCAGAAGCAGCTCCGCATAAATATATTGTGATATAATTTATCTGACGAAATTGTTTTTATAAAGGTGTTTTTTCTCTAAAAACATTTTAAATGCCACAATAATCACATTTAATGAATTTTGATGCCAATTAAGGCCTTAATTAAAAACAAAATAATAATTTAATGACTTTTAATGATTTTAATGACCCACAGAAACCCTGTAATTGTGCCTTTGCTGTCAACAGTCTAGGAAAAAGTTATATATAGATAATCAACTAATTTAGTAATTGACTAATCATTAACTGGAGTATGGAGAATAAAATGTGTCTTTAGCTGCCGGTGACCCACTTAGAGCAGTAATTATACCAACATTGTAAAAAAATATCTAAACATTTAGCAATTAAGATTGAAAAAAATATATAATCTGTCAATATTCCCTATCCGGAAATTTATAAGTGGAAAAGTTTTAGTTTCACCTGGTTTAATTTCATAAAAAGTCTTCTTAAAGTATCTTTGGCTATCAGATTATTAATAGATAAATCGGAAAAATAATCAATTTGCAAAATAATCGTTAGTTGCAGCACCAATACGCATACATATATAAATAAAAAGTAATACAAAACAATAGCAGTAATTTTATTATAAAGCATTAAGCATAAATTGCTTTACATACTGAAGTCATTGCATCCAACCATCTGTTGCTAAGCAACAACTTCAGCGACGATTCAAAACAGTGATTTTTTTTTTCTAAAAGTTACAAATTGAAAAAATTATTCAAACTTTTGAAAACACAGACAGCTTTTCTTATAATGTTTAAAAAAAATGTTTTCAAAAATCTCTGTATTTAACGAGTTCAGCCAAAACAAACATAATAACCTTAAAAGGCTTCTTTTGTGATCCAACAGAACCTTTATTTATACGTCAAGTAAGTGTATAGCCCACTTGACTGTAAAGGATTATTAAAGTGCATGCAGTTTTTAAATGCATTTAAATAAACCAATCACCGATTAGAGGCTGACGACACAAAAAACGCCTCTTATTCTTATGAACTAATCGGTTCCATTCCTAATAAATCAATCATGTCAAAAACTCACATATTTATTTTCAAACTTTTTGGCCAGAGCTTCCACCTCCAGCCGCTCACGTTGCTCATCGTTGAAGAGACTGAGGGAGGAAGTCACACTCGGAAGATTGATTTTTGTCTGAAAATGAAAAAATGGAAGAAAAAAAGTTAAAAACAAAACATGAAAGACAAGAAAGGTAATAACTCCTACAGAGCTAAACTAAAGCCGGGGGGGGGATTGACCGTTAGGCAATACTAGGCAGTTGC
>NW_015151533.1:30783-32807 GCF_000732505.1 Cyprinodon variegatus
CAATCAGCTAAGTGAGCTTAGTGCTTGGAAAAAATCTTTCATTCCTTTAGAGACAGCATGAAAAGTCAGCTGAAATAGGCATGCTAGAGGACTCCTTTCTCTACTACCGCGACACACACGCAGAAGACCTGGTTTCTACGCATAAACCAGGCTTATGACTTCAAACGCCTCCTACCAAGCATGGTGGTGGAGGAGTGATGATATGGGGATCTCAATTCAGAGGGCCATCTGCCTGTTTTTGCCTAGGGCCCCAAATTTCCCACATCCGCCTCTGACTACAGGTTAATGAGATGTTTTTAATTTAATAAGTTAACTTAGTTGTAACTTTCAGTTTTTTTTTTTTTTTTTTTTTACTAATAAAACTTTATCTAATAGATGTGTTTATAGTTCAGACGTGTTGACCCCCCCCCATCGCTGCTACAGGGCCACTGCATGTGGCTCCCTAGGCCCATCATGGCTGAGTGACTGGGCTGTTGCTGGGCAGGTCTGAGTCAAAGGACACAGGTAGCACCACCCTGCCACGCGCTGCTGGCTGTGGCGGAGGCAGGATGGGGCTGACCCCCGCAGGGCGCCGGTGAGGTAGAGCTGCGGGGCGGACAGCTGGTGTCTTTGTGTGGAGCTGCACTAATGGTCACTTTGAGCCACGCTATTCACCACCAGGTTCACCCCCATGACACGTCCGTATAAACACTTCCAAGAAGGGGGAATAAGTTTCCCACAGTCCGCTGAGAGCAGCAGCCCACCTGGAGGTTCTGGAGGAGTTCGCCGTAGTTAAACTCTGCGGAGGTCCGGTCGTCGGGCTCGGACAGGGACAGGTTGAGCCGAACGGTCGTCCTCTGCTCGGCGGCAGCCTGCTCCCTGTCGCCGTTAGTGGCGCTGCCTCCTGCCCCGCTGCCTGCCTCTGCCTCTCCGGCTCTGTCCAAGTTGAAATCGGCCTCCTCTTCCTCCTCCAGCCGGCGTTTCCTGGACTCCGCGGCCGTTCCGGCTGCGAAGGCCGACAGGGTGACAAACTGCACTTTTCTCGGTTCGGCCATTTGGATGAGCTCGCTCCGGACAGACAGCGACACCCCGACAAGAGCGACTTCGCGAAACTACTCCAAATCGGTGGTTGAAGAAGGTTCCGCGGAGCTCCGGCGGCGGCTGGGGGCCTAGACGGAGCGGAGAGCCTCCTCCGCAGCGGGCGGGCTGAACTCCAGGCGATGCGACGGTCGAGGGAAAGTTGTCTTTTCAGCAGCTGCTCTCATCCTCGGTTCGCTATGGGGCTGAGACATTCACAGGAGCCATCTTGGGTTTCGGGAGTAAATAAAATATCATCGGAGAGGCGTCGGTGCGCACGCGCGTACTCACACAAAACGGAACCATGTGCCACGGGGGAGCGCATCACGGCCAATCAGCGCCCGCCGGACCGTAGGCCCCGCCCCCTTCACAACAGGCGATAATAACAACACTGTGAGCACTAATCTGACCTTTATAAAGTGTCTGCAGAAAGGACAGGCTGTGGATTTTAGGGTTTTAACACTTTATCCACACAATTCAAACAATAGAATCAATTGTTGATGTAAAACAAAGTCAGTTAAAAATCACTATTAAGGTAAAAACAAGTGTCATTAAATAAGGAGCTTGTTATTTTGTAGTTGTCCTTCATCTGACATAAACATTTTGTTAAAAAGCTTATAGAGTGTTTCAGGTTATCCTGAGCAATCTATAGTTACGCTGCTATAGGCTGAGAGTGCTGGAGGACCTAGGTCCCGCTGCATCCTCGCCCTCGTCACCTAAGTTGGACTAGGAGATGTAAGGCTGTTTTGAGGAAAAAATATGATACTTTCAAGGAGGCCAATTGTAATTTAACAGGAAAAAAAAAACTAATTTGATGAGACGTGCGTGGTGGGTGTGGGCTGTGCATTGGTGAGGCTAAGCCTCATAGAAGACTGGGCCGCGATTAAGGTCCTGCGCCACAACACCTTGTGGTTCAGGACCTTAATTGTTCCAATAGGGGAACTCAAGGGTAACCTGACTCTGCCAGA
>NW_015151533.1:33437-34966 GCF_000732505.1 Cyprinodon variegatus
AGGCTACTCCTTTGCTACCATTGGCTGACAAACGCAAGAAGGATTTCGATTTTCCTTTTTAAATTATTTACCATCAATTTATTGTTTTATTTTTATTTATTTTTTTTACCCATGGGCAATTGCTACGAGCTGGAAATCCGGCCTGGGGCCGCAATACTTTAACCACTGCTAGTGTCACCCACCTCTGAAGACCTGGGCAGAAAAACTGCAGACAAGAAAATGCATTTAAAAATAGGCATATTTTTATTGTAAATGTTAGGACATGACAGTTTAATTTGTTGTGGGGTAGATCCATTCCTGTGACACACTTAGCCGCCTCTCCGTCTCACGAGAGGAGCACTCTGTTGTCTTTGGCCCACTTTCTCAGGACTCGGATAATGTATTCAGCCTGAGGGTTTCCTGAATTTCGAAGGAGGGCCAAAACTTCTTTAAGCTTCTCCCTGGAGAACAAAACAGGATATGTAAGGAAACAAGATTACATCAAAAATGCATCGTTTGTTTCAGATGACATCACGCCCACACCGGCAAGAAAATAGAAGATGCTAAAGTCGTGCTCTAAATCACTGCAGAGGAGGAAGGGAAAAAGCGTACCTGGGCTCCTTGTTTGCCACGATGAGCTGAAACACACCGACACAAGCGCCTCTTTTACCCTCCCAGTAACAGGAGCCTGGGTCCAGCTTCTCCAGTGCATCAAATGCTTTGGCGGCATAGTAGAACTGGCCCATCTGAAACAACACAATGTCACCATGAACCGGTGTTCTGTCAGACCAGCATACCCATAGTCCATACCTTTAGTTTTGTACGAAAAATAGACTTTAACCTGCCTCAACGGGCGTGTATCCCATTAGTCATGTACAAAAAAACGATTTAATTACTTACTTTTTGGTGTTTGTTGAAGCGTTTTGTTTTTTTGTACACAGCTAAAAGGATACACGCCCGTTGAGGTAGTTTAAACAACCTCCCTTAACAAAAGGGATTAAAGCGAATCTGATGTCTTGCGCATGCGTATTAGCTATGGGTATGCTGGTCTGACGGGGTATGGTCATCTGACAGAACACCAGCACAATATTTGTTTAAGAATATTTGGTAGAAAAATCAGTTCTTCTCAATTAACTTCAAATGAGAGCTTCTACAGCCCCTTGAAGTAAAAATAAGGCTCTTATTTTCTATTCTAAATAACTAAGTACTTAACCAATTTCTTCTGTTTTGTCTCAGTCAAAAGTTACAGATCATCAAATACAATAAACTATTAAGCAAATGTAAAAATCATTTTTGTAATGATCTAATTAATAAATACAACAAGCAAACAAGAATACCTTTCTCTGCACAATTTAAGAGTGACATCAATGAAACGTTTATTAACGCCTAAATTAACTTAAAATGTCGAAACCTGCCGGCAAAATATGTTTGATTCTATTATTCTGGTACCCGCAGTCTGGATTATGTGCGTGAAAAACACCTTCCAGCCTCCGTGAACAGGAGCAGCAAAACTCTAAGAGGCGCCCGGGCCAGAGGCTGCTGTTGAACGG
>NW_015151533.1:35347-37654 GCF_000732505.1 Cyprinodon variegatus
AACATACGTCACGCACTCCGTTGCTCTTATTGGTTGTAGGTCTATCCAATTGAGTGCAGAGGCATTTTTTTTCCTGGTTCGTTCGAAACTTCGTTCGTATCAGACTCATATTCTGACTAGAATTGAGAAGGACTACGTCAGGCTAGGTCTGAGCGGCTCCCACAGAGAAATAATATTTGAAGGCAGAAGAAGCCATGCTTTTCTGTGTAGGTACGGTACAAATGTAAGAGGGCAGTAATCCAAAAAGGGCCTTGGAATAAAAGTGTACCAATGACACTGACTTTCGTAGAGAGGGAAGGCCAACCCAACTGAGAGTACAGGTCAATGTGATGTGTCATAGGGAAGCGGCTTTTCTGACCGTCGCATTTCCGAATTCTCCCGACTGGTGCCCGACTTTACACGAGTAAATAAAGTGAATGTGATTGGTTGATTATCAAAGGGGCGGGGTTGTTGTGGCGGAAGGTTCACAAGCAGGTTTGGTTGTGACCGGTTTGTCGGAAGCACTCAATGGGAAAAGATTCTGATTTCTGGTTTCAACCGTTGCGTAAATTAGCTGCGACATATGAATCAAGATGCTATGACCGAAAAAATTAGATTGACAGATGATCGTTGATATGATTGGCCGAATTTAGGTGTTCAGGCTGACGTAGAACTAACTGGCCTGCATAAAATAATGAAAAAACAAACAACAAAAAAAGAGTCAAAGCAAAGCTGCTAATAAATTAGGGCAAAAATATGGTTTCAATAGTATGTGGGTGTTTGTTTTAACAATGAACCAAGAGCTAAAACAGGACTTTTATTTACCGTCTGAATGCAAGTTTTTCATAGCTATATTATTTGAGATGCTGTGATTTTAAACTCCGTTTAGCAATATTTGCTTTGTTAGCTGCCTGGAATTGCTTTGTTTGTTGCCGTCACCTGAAATAGTGATCTAACGTGTAGTGAAAACAAAGTTCTCATCAAAGACAAAAGTAAAAACCAAAAAAACCCCAACAGAAGGACAGAGGAGGAGGATACCTTATAGCAGTCGTTGGCGATCAGCTGCAGCACACTGAAGGAATCTGAGGAGGTGCCCATTTTCAGATAAAGCTCCCAGGCAAGCTGGCCCTTCTGGTTCATTATGTCTGACAGAAAGAAGATCAATGAGTTCAACAATCCGTTGCTCACAGGCAGCCGCAGCTTATAAAGATTCTAATTTGGGAAATATTGGAGGCCATAAGCAGCTTTTAGTGTTGCAAAGAGGAAGAGAAGGGCGTCGGGGGAAGATATCGGTTCCCGCCGCTTAGTGTAACCCCAGCAGCTCGAACTGAATGCAGGCCTGAGGCTAGAAATCTGGCAGCGATGTTAGTTTCAGATCCAAACCACAGTGAACCAGCATAAAGGAGCTCTCAGTAGGTCTTCCCCATTCAGCAGAGGTATCAGAGAATTTATTTTAAGCATCACTTTATGGTTTTGGCAGAAAATGGGCCAAACTGTTTGACTGATAATGGAGTTTGAACAAAAAGAAAGGTAAAGATTGTAAATTAAAGTAAATAACCAATTAAGAGATGGATTAAATGTTTGATTATTTGCTGAGAATTAAAATTGGCTCCAATGTTGGATGGAGAAACCCTATGAACAGTAATTAGTTCTGAAATAGATTTTGTTCCAAACTTTAACTTGACCAGGAACTGGCTCTTTAAACCCTCTATAGGGCAACTTCCCGTTTTTGATCACCTGCATACCCCCCCACCGTCCCTCAGTGACGTCTAGAAGCACAAGATCTATATCCATCCATTCAGAAAATATCCTGCTACATGGCTGTACATCTTATTTTGGCATTTGACCAATTAGATGAGCCCTGGAATGATAGATTTCCTACTGGAAATTAAGTTTAAAAAAAAAGGTAACAAGTCAAGAAAAAAAAGGTAAAGAGCTAATTGAAAAGTTAAAAAGTTAATACGCCTAGTTAACAATTATATTTCGGTTTATAAACTAAAAAATGTAAGTGCCAGTATCAGCATTAGTGCCTCTAAGGTTATGTTGGACCCAAAAAAATTTGTTTCTTTCCCTCTGAGTGTTTTTCATTAATTTCTTCTAGAAGCACTTTTGTTATATTTCTTAATATATTACGGCAAGTTGGTGTTTCTTTGTATTACATTGACATTAATTTTTGCCATCAAAATATCCATATTTTTTTAATCATACAAAGGTAATAAAGCCTTGTCCTGGATTCCAATAACACTTTTGGCTGGAAATTTGGATGTTCAAAGTATTTCACTGATTGTCCTATAAAGGGTTAAAGAAAAGTCCGCTCATATTCAGAAT
>NW_015151533.1:41941-43047 GCF_000732505.1 Cyprinodon variegatus
TATTTCCCTCTTTTCATTCAATCTGACAAAACAAAAAACAGTCATCAAGTGCATCAAGCAAAAGCAGGTAATTTGAGGCAGACTTTTATTCAGTAAAGCGTTAAAGGAAAAGTCCAGTCATGCTCAGAATTTAAACTTCTGAAAGTACTTTAAATATGAAATTATTACATCCTGTTCAATAAATGATAAGTTTTTTCATTCAGAGTAATTTTCATGTGAATGTGCTTTACTGGAGGCATCCATGTTTGTCAAAGAACTGCCACCTACCGGTTTGTGACGTCACGGTGCGGTATCGGCCGTGCCGTCACTGCAGGAAGATGTCAGGAGTGGGTTGTTACCATATTTAGGCAAAAATGGCCGTTGTTCTGTTAGATCAGCATACCCACAGTCAATACCCCCTATATCCCTTTAGTTTATCCATCTAGTTTGGCAACAAAAATACGCTTTAAACAAGTGTTGCACCGATACCGATACCAGTATCGGGCGGGGCCCCGATCCAGCACTAAAATGGTGGTATCGTATCGGCGAGTACCAACAAATAGGGCACTGATACCATTTTTAGAGCCAAAAGTTTATTCAACTATTGTCAACCATACCAGGTAGGCAATAAAACGTTCTACTTGATTCACTTTGTATTAATCTGTTTCCTGCTTCACAAAGGTAGGCAGCAGCTTGACATGAAGCCATGGTGGAAATTATTCTACATCCAAGTAGTCTGCAGTTCTTCATATATTGACACACATCCATTTCAAACAGATGGTATCGGCCAATACTGCACAGCCAGGTATCGGGGCCAAAAATGGCATTGGTGCAACACTTATTTAAACTAGTCAACTGCCGTTTATCCCTTTAGTCGGGTACAAAAGAACAATTTGATTACTTTTTGATGTTTTTTTAAGCGTGTGGAGATCTTAGGTTAAATTGTTTTTTTTTACATGACTAAAGAGATAAATGGCTGTCTAAGTAGTTTAAAGTCTAGTTTCTGTACAAAACTAAAGGAATAAACGGGGATAAACTAAAGGGATAAACGGGACTAGCATATCGTACATAAATCTGACGTCTTGCGCATGCGTATTGACTGTGAGTATGCTGATCTGACAGAACAC
>NW_015151533.1:44712-45466 GCF_000732505.1 Cyprinodon variegatus
AAATCAAAATCTAGAGAAGTCATTTTTTCTTAAAATAAGTGCATTTGTTCTCAAATTGAGAAAGTAAAAGAGACATTTTGCCAATGGAACAAGACAATTTACATTTAAAATAAGAAAACACAATTGCATTGTCTTATTTCAAGTGCATTTTATCTAATTATCCTATTTTAAGAGTTAAAATTCTCATAGCATTGACAAATCATCTAATTTACCTACTCAAATTAAGGGTAAATACACTTAATTTAAGAATTTCTTACTTATTTCTAGATTGTTTTTCCAGGGAAGGAAGGAGCATTTCTAAACCGAAAAAATATATGCATGCTTAATAATAATGTGATCAATTTGCATTTAATGCAGTTCAAACCATTGTTGTTTTTTATTACAGTATTAATACAGCACACCTAAGATGATAAACCTGCTGTGTTTTGTGCAGCTTTAATAGTAAGAATAACATCATAATAATAATAGTGATGATTAGTATTTGTAAGTATTTTTTATAACAAAGATGTGAAAATTGTATCACTTCCTTTTTGCGTAACAATTTATGCACATCATAACATTGAAGCCTGTGGCTTTAACAGGTTAAAAAGTAAAGAAGCATCTGAGTGCAGAGATCCCTGAAGGCTCAGACACAGACGACAGCAGTCAGAGGAAGCCTGTTCCAACGCTCACATGTAAGACTGCTTTGCTCCATGATGGTGGTGAACATCAAGGCTAACACTACTGCATTTAAAACTCTCAACCGCCATGCTGC
>NW_015151533.1:47580-50701 GCF_000732505.1 Cyprinodon variegatus
ACCCCAGATTGAGGAAGAGATTTTTTTTATATAAATATATATAACACAGCAAAATCCTTCGTCATTAACCATTCCATGTAAATTAATTTGATGGAATTTGCTGCAAAATAACTTGACACTTAGTAAATTGGTTCCTTTGAATACCTTTAAGCTGAGAATGAGATGTTTTGAGTTGGACTCCCTCACATGTCCATGTTTTAATTTAAATTTTATTGTAAGTGCATATTTGGCTTTTATGTGTGTGTCTTTGTACGTCTGTCATGATGTGATGTAATTTTGATGCCTATCTTGGCCAGGTCTCCCTTGCAAAAGAGATTTTTAATCTCAATGGGTATTACCTGGTTAAATAAAGGATAAATAAATAAAAATAAATAAAATAAATCGACAGGCTGCAACCATGTCCAGAATTCCTTGTTTTTTCTTCCACTTTTGTTAATATTTATGTTTCCCATTCTCTAGCTTTTTCTTCACCTTGATTATAAAATATTTTTATAATCATATTTTTTTTAATAAAGCATTTTAAATGCTATGATAATCACATTTAATAATTTGAATACAAATTAAGGCCTTAATTTAAAAAATAGTAATTTAATGACTTTCAGTGATTTCTAATGACCCGTTGAAACCATGCCTATATAATCATTCTATGACCCCTTTAAGAAAAACCCAAAGGTGTAAAAAAAATTTTATTTTAGTTATTTAACTTTGACACACAGGAATCCTACAGATTGTTTGCTAATCTAAAAGGTCATGGGCTGTTGTGCGAGGTGTTCATCGTGAATCATATTGGTAGAAGCAAACATTACAGGGAATTTGGGGAAAGGTGTAACAGGCCATCCGTACCTTTTGATGCAGCCTCCTCAGCTTCTTTATAAAGCCCCAGAAAAAACAAGGCACAGCCCAGATAGACCCAGACCTCTGCTGGACAATCCGGCCTCCGGGTCAGAGATTTATACTCCTGTCAGAACACAGCGCACAGTTAACACAAACCATATGAGACAAAAGGAGCAGTCAGTCATTTATTTTTAGCTTTTTAAAAGTAGTTATATTCAAACTTGTTTTCATCCTGTATTCCCAGATATAAAAAGAATGAAAAATGGCCAAAAATNATGATTATTTCAATGAACTGTTAATCAGTCTTAATTCATTAACTGTTTCAGGCCTACATTGGAACAATCAACGGTGGAGAATAAAACCACATTTATTCAGACTAGTTATTTTAAACAGGTGCAAACAAAAGGAACAGTTTGGTGACATCTAGTGGTCAAGCTGGAGATAGCATCCCTAGAGCGCTGTCTTAAAGGGGTCATAGAATGCAAAACCAAGTTTCCATTGTCATAGATGAATAATGATAGTTCAGTGGCTGAAGTGGACGTACAGAGAAGGTCAAACCACATCAACAACTCCTTTCTCTGCAAATCTCACGATTCTAAACTTCCACCATAAGGTGGGCGAATCCAAAGGAAGCCCCGAGTTGATCTAAACTTTGGGATGTTGCCTTATTTGGTTCTGGCCTGTACTTTTGTCACGCCCCGAAACTGACACACAGACCAGCCCAAGAACATGAATAGAGGTCGATGGAAGACACCAGTTTAGCTGTTCAGCCTACAGTTGGGTTTACTTCTACAACAATTACAAAGCAGGCAGTTTCTCTAGTTCCCCTTTCTTCTGCAAGGAGAAAGGGGAACATTTTCACAGTCTTCCCAAGGATCCGAAGACTCGACAGGCATGGATTATTTTTGTCTATCTGAAGATCCGTGCAAAGTTTGATGCTCAGCTGTTCATTTGCTCGAAGCATTTTACCAAAGACAGCTTTAAAAAAATCTTGGACAGTTCAAAGTTCAAAGCTGCAGGAATAATAAGCTGGCCAAAGCAGGAGGTACAGGCCACAGATGTTAAGACATGAAAGCACCTTGAGACTGTACGCCAGCCGTAGGAGGCTTAGGACTAATGAGCGTAAGAGACACTATCAAGGATGAAACATCCATAAGTACATCAAGGACAAGGCTCCAACAATTGACACCCTCACTGAATGTCTAAGACAATGGGGAGCAGTAGATGAGGTGCCAGAGACTCTGTCAGGGGAGGATAAGCCGCTACACGGGATGTACCACCGGAACATGATCGAAGTGGCAGATATCAGGAAATCCTACCAATGGCTAGACTGAAGGACAGCAGAGAGGCACTCATCATGCCTGCACAGCAGCAGGCCCTGAGCACCAGAGCAATAGAGGCCCAGATCTACCACACCAGACTAGACCCCAGGTGCAGACTGTGCTAAGAGACCCCTGAGACAATCCAGCACATAACTGCAGGGTGTAAGATGCTGGCAGGGAAAGCTAACATGGTGCGCCATAACCAAGGGGCTACAATAGTCTACAGGAACATCAGTGCAGAGTAACGGCTGGAAACCCCAAGGTTAAAGTGGGAAACAATCCAGAGATGGTAGAGAATGACCGAGCCAAGATCCTGCGGGACTTTCAGATACAGACGGACCGAATGGTGACGGCAAACCAACCGGACGTTGTGGTGGTGGACAAAAAGCAGAGGAAAGCCATTGTGGTTGCCATAGCGATACCAAGTGACTGCAACATCAGGAAAAAGGAACATGAGGAACTAGAGAAATAGCAGGGGCTCAGAGAAGAGTTGGAGAAAACCTGGAAGGTCAAGGCATCAGTGGAACCTGTGGTCATTGGGGCCCTCGGTGCAGGGGCCCCCAAACTGGAGGAGTTACAGCAGATCCCTGGAAATACATCAGAGATCTTCGTCCAGAAGAGTACAGCTCTAGGAACAGCAAAGATACTGGCAGAACCCTAAATCTCCCAGGGCTCTGGTAGAGGACCCCAGATTGAGGAAGAGATTTTTTTTATATAAATATATATAACACAGCAAAATCCTTCGTCATTAACCATTCCATGTAAATTAATTTGATGGAATTTGCTGCAAAATAACTTGACACTTAGTAAATTGGTTCCTTTGAATACCTTTAAGCTGAGAATGAGATGTTTTGAGTTGGACTCCCTCACATGTCCATGTTTTAATTTAAATTTTATTGTAAGTGCATATTTGGCTTTTATGTGTGTGTCTTTGTACGTCTGTCATGATGTGATGTAATTTTGAT
>NW_015151533.1:52091-54301 GCF_000732505.1 Cyprinodon variegatus
GGACATTTATATACATGTTTAAGCCAGAATGATTTTGACATTTAAATATGACTTCCCTACAACTTTAAGCGTTCCGATGCCGAAAGTATTTTTATAAAAAACATAATTAATGTGCAGATATAAGGAATAGTTGTATTAACTATATATGTAAACAGAGTTTTATGGCCCTAGGAAACTGCCTGGTGTTTCTGTTATGACTGAGATGTATTAATGACCTCCAGTAATGTTAAGCCTCCCAGGTAGTCCCTCTGCTGGAGATATTCCTCCAAACTGGGAACCGTTTGTTTCTTCTTCTTCTCACCGATGCTCCCCTCAGTCTCTGCTCCCACAGCCGGCTTCACGCGGGACAGGATCTGGAAAGAAAAAAAAAAGCAAAACATATCGATAAAACGGTTTTGTTTCTTTGTTTTAATGAGATTACCACATAACCTCCAACGTATCGATGCTGATACGACGAAGCCCCCAAAATGCCAACTTTATGAGTCATTAATCCCACTTTATACACGGTAGTAACGCTTGAACATTAGCAATATAAACATGTTTTCTTACCATTTCCGATGGTTTGTTTCAAAGCCGACAGAAAACACCCCTATCTGGATCCCTGGAACCTTATAAAGTTATATCATGAAATGAAATCAAACAAAATGTCCTCAATTCTACAAAAAGTAGCCTACGAAATCATTCTAAAAATGCAAGCAGTTGCAACAGATTCACTAAGGAGGGCATATTTTCGTAGCGTTAGCTCGCTAACGGTTAAGCTTCAGCAGCATTTCATGTACTTCCGGCGACTGCTTTTCAACTTAAAAGCACGGCCGCGAGAGTTTGACAATTAATAAAATTCCGTAGCGTCCAAACTTCACTGCGTGGTTTTGTTAATTAGTAAAATGAAAAATATTGAGCCCAAACTGAGGAAAGAGACAGCTTTTAAATCGCTGAGTAGCATTCCTCTTAATCGATAAATTATTTTGAAGGCTAACAGGCTACGGTTAGTCTCATTCATGTTTAGCTTAACGTTTTAGTGTAACGGTGTTTGTTGCCTAGCAACCACGTTCCGTTTTTTTAACGCGATAGTTTTGACCAGAGCCATTGAATAAGAGCGTTCTGATAGATTCATTGGCCACAATGGGCAATGTTTCAAAAAGCACGGAGTTTCAGTAGTTCGAGGGATGTTTGCTGCCCTTGCTAAAAATTATGGCAGTAGAAAATGATATTTAGGTTGCTCTTCTTGGCTTTTATCATGTAAACAAAACGTTAACATCCATACACGGAACGTCTGAGTCAAATACAACTGAAACACCCAACAGATTGGGTGCGCAGAAGTATAAGACTGTGGGGTTAAATTTAAAGATGTCTGCCAAAAATGGGGCGCCCCAGTGGCCTAATGGATAAGGCACTGGCCTCCTAAGCCAGGGATTGTGGGTTCGAGTCCCATCTGGGGTGGACTTTTTTTTTTTTTATTTAATGGGGGAAGAGGAAACATATGGAAGAGGATTAGGGCAACTAAAAAACAAGTTAACTGAATTTTAAATTTATTTTAGTATATTATTAGGAAAAAAACTGAATTTTGAGGAAAAAAAAGTCAGAATTCAGATTTTTCCCCCATATTATATTGAAACAAAATTTAAAAATCAGTTAATTCTTATCTTTTCTTTCAGTGGCCCTAATCCTCTTCCATAGAAACATGTCACCATCAACTCAAACATTTATATCGTGGGTCGGCAACCTTTCAGATCCAAATAGCCAGTCCAGCTAATAAAAAATCCTTTAGAGCAGCAAAATATTACATGATTTTTTTTTATATAAAAAATACACCTATTATTTTTCTTAAATATCTACCATTAGAAATCTGTTGCCATTTTAAATAACCAAGAATTTATTGGGATTATTTTAAGATAAGGAAAAGCATAAAAGGATTCATATAACTGAAGCGTGTTTTGATGTAAACAAAATGTGTAATAATAAAACATCCAGTTTCCAAGCCAATTAAAGGAAAAATAAACATATTTATGGTGCTTTCCAATATTTTTTTATATTAGCTCATTCTTTTCCTATAATTTCAGTCATGAAACAGGAATCAGTGTGCCTACTAAAAATATTTCAAGCTAAAAAAATTCATAAACAATGAATGAATACATTTTTTAAAATATTTTTTTAACCATATTTTTTAAAATAATATTAAATAAACATTTGACAAAAAATTTATAAATTTT
>NW_015151533.1:57175-63674 GCF_000732505.1 Cyprinodon variegatus
GGGCTAAAAGTGTTAAAAACCGGAATTTTCCTTTAAGAAAAAACCAAAAGGGGTTGCATAAGTTTTTTCCATGTAAAGTGCCTTGAGATGAAATGTGTTGTGAATTGGGGCTGTATAAATAAACTGATTTGAAGTGAATTAACATAATCTTAACAAGGCAAAGCCTAAATTATATGTGCATGTCACAACAGAATAAAATTTTGCCTCAGGAAGGACTGACAAATTCCCTGATTTCTTTTTATGATAAATTTTTTTAATGTTTTTTTAAAACCATCCATTCGTTTCCTTCTACTTGGCCATCATGCTCTATTTGGTTTGTGCTCAAGCACATGGAATGGCAGTAAAAACATTCATGTTTTTGGTTAGAGAGTGAGGAAAGAAGACATGCAAACATTTCAACAGGGTTTGCATTCGCCTCCAAAGCTGAAGTGTTTTCTTTAGAAAAAGCTTCTCATGTTTTAATGATGGGAAGCTTTGCTTCTCCTTTCGAGTGCATGTAGAAAAACACTTTGAATGTTCACCGGGAAAACATTTGTCTTCAAGGCTGCTTTGGTTATGCGCTTGTGGATAGTATTTTTATGAAAATGTTCTGTATTCTCCCCATTTTATAGAGAGGAGGAGGAAACCAGTCTGAGGTCTTTCAGTTCCAAGTTGCTGTCAGGATGGAGAAGATCATCTTCTGCTTTCTTATTCTCACAAGTTTCTGTTGTTGGGGTGAAATATATGTATTTGTTGACAGTCCCCAAAGAAGTTGGCGGTATGCAAAGGATTACTGCCAGCAAAACTATGCCAACATTGTATCCCTCACCAGTGAAGAAGAAGAGCGGGTGTTCAAAGCATATGTGAATAGAAACGGACCAAGGGAAGGATGGATCGGGATGTACTGGGATCCAAACATGAGAAGATGGAAATGGTGGAGAGGTGGCAATGTCACCTACCACAGATTTGTGAACTCTGGTGAATGGGATAAAGCTAAAAATGTCTACTGGAAACATGATGGATGGCACTGGAAGGATGGGACTCATTCTGAGAGTTTCTTCTGCCTGAACATGATTGTGGTCCAGGAAAGGAAGACCTGGGAGGATGCTCTGGAGCACTGCAGAAAGAATGATGGCGACCTCATCAGCCTGCTCTCTGAGGTAGAGAACCATATAGCTCACAGTAGGATCCATCATTCAGCCTTGACTCAGCAGGTGTGGATCGGCATGCGTTACCTTGGAGACAGCTGGATGTGGGTGAATGGAGACCCTGTGCTGTACACGGCCTCAACAACAAAAGGGGATCAGGACTACCAGTGTCCGAGGCTGAGGCGCTGCGGCGCTTTGACCAAAGAGGGGAAGTGGGAGATAAGGGACTGTGGGGAGAAACTCAGCTTCATCTGTGCCTGAGTTTGACCAAGGATCAAGTCTCTGATTGGATACATCCACAATATATAATGTCATATTCTTTAGTCATATTTTATCATTAGATCAATTTTTCTTCATATCTATCAATTTGCTTATTATACAACCTCAGTAGACCAATGCCTCCTTAAATAATCAATGAGGTGGTTTTAATCTAATAGTTTGACTGTGTGGGCTCCCTGTAACCTAATTAATGAGTGTTGTTCTTACACTGTGGTGATTATAATAGGTCTGATTATGGGATAGAAAATGTATCAAACACTGATAAAAGTATATTCTTTTGAAGAGAAGAAACCTATTTAAAATTAGGTTCCTAGCTTACTTTACACTACTAATCTGTTTTAATGTGTGCTGTTTATTATCTGTTATTATCTAAATAAAATCATTAGTGGATCAGATGATTGTTTGTCGTTAATCTTATTGTTTGAATTGTGTTCAGTTTTTTTTTTTTTCATTAGCACTTGATCACGACATGCAATACGTCATCTACAGGGGGTTAGGGTTTGGGGGGTATTTGCCCCTTTTGGACCCTGCATAAAACAGTCCTTTAGGTCCGATTTTTACTTATACATCTATATAGTCTTTTAATTTAAAGGATAATAGTTTTGATGGTTCCATCCATCCATCCATCCATCTTCTGCTTTTCCGGGGTCGGGTCACGGGGGTAGCAGTTTCAGTAGGGAGGCCCAGACGTCCCTCTCTCCAGCCACTTGGTCCAGCTCCTCCAGGGGAATCCCAAGGCGCTCCCAGGCCAGCCGAGAAACATAGTCCCTCCAGTCTCCCCCTTGACCTCCTCCCTGGGGGACGAGCCTGGATCACCTCACCAGGGAGGCGTCCAGGAGGCATCCTAACCAGATGCTTGGGCCATCTCAACTGGCTCCTCTCGATGTGGAGGAGCAGCGGCTCTACTCTGAGTCCCCCCCGGATGACTGAGCTCCTCACCCTATCTCTAAGGGAGAGCCCAGACACGCTACGGAGAAAACTCATTTCAGCCGCTTGTATCCAAAGCTCATGACCATAGATGAGGGTAGAAACGTAGATCGACCGGTAAATCGAGAGCTTTGCTTTTTGGCTCAGCTCTCTCTTCACAACAACATACAACTTCACAGCAGACGCAGCACCAATCCGCCTATCGATCTCCCGCTACATCTTCCCCTCATTCGTGAACAAGACCCCAAGATACCTAAACTCCTCCACTAGGGGCAGTACATCCTCCCCTACCCGGAGAGGCACTCTACTTTTTTCCGGGTCAAGACCATGGTCTCGGATTTGGAGGCACTGATCCTCATCCCGGCCACTTCACACTCGGCTGCGAACTGCTCCAGTGAGAGCTGTAGATTCACGTCCTGATGAAGCCAATAGAACCACATCATCTCCTAATAACAGAGATGCAATCCTAAGGTCACTAAAACAGATCCCCTCAACACCTTGGCTGCGCCTAGAAATTCTGTCCATAAAAGTTATGAACAGAATCGGTGACAAAGTGCAACCTTTACGGAGTCCAGCCCTCACCGGAAACGAGTCCGACTTACTGCCGGCAATGCGAACCAGACTCTGACACCGGTCACACAGAGACCTAACAGCCCCTATTAAAGGGCCCGGTACTCCATACTCCCGGAGTACCCTCGGGTTGGTTCTACATTAAAAAATAATTGCCTTATACTGCTTCCTCGCTTGCATGTAATTTTAAAGATTAGATTATTAGATAAAGATCATAATAAATAAAACCTATGACAAATAAGTTATGCTTCTTCATTTTAATTATTAAAAACTAACAGTGATATGTATAATTCCAACCCTTCCCTCCATTCCATCTTTTACTGGCCAAAGAAACTTACAAGGGATTGTATTTTTTTCTTAGCTATTTTGTAACTAATGCTGGTGCAACACTAACAGAACGACAAAAAAATATAAAGATTAGCAGTTATTTTAACTCTTGTGTAACAAGAACTAAACTCATGATTATAAGATTCTCACTCATGACACCTACACTATCTTTTAAATCATTCAATAAAGGCTTGATATCAGAATCAGAATCAGAAATACTTTAATAATCCCAGAGGGAAATTACTTTTGTTACACGCTCCAGTTACAGTTTTATATAATATATACACACACTAATCCAACTATACAATATAATAAGAATTAAAAAGAGATAAAATATATACACATATAGCTCTTCTGTATATATATCTGTACGTATTTCTATGCATATGTAAAAACTAAATCCAAAAAAAGTGAAAATCCAATTAAAGTGATACGTGGCGTGCAAAATGTATCCATACACCTAATTTCTTTGACCTCAACTATTAACTTTCAGTGAAAAACTGTATTACTATGACTCTGTTGTAGCATCAGCCATCTTCTATGGAGCCGTCTGTTGGAGCAGCGGCTCATCTGTAGCTGAGAGGAAGCGGCTGGATCAGCTGATCAGGAAGGCCAGCTGTGATTGGATGCCCTCTGGACTCTGGAGTGCAGGAGGTGGGAAACAGATTCTAACTAAATGAACATCTCTGTCGGATAATGTCTCCCCCCCATGCATGGAGCTGGTGCTGAACTGGACAGCTCCTTCAGTGACAGACTGCTGCACCTTAAATGCACCAGGGAGCGTTATCACAGATCCTTCCTCACAGCAGCTGGAAGACTCTAGAACCACCACTGTTCCCATCAACCTCAATCAGTTCTTCCATTCATGCTGATTTTGCAGTTTCTAACTTAGTCGGTTAAAAAAACACGCCGCTGTCATTTTACACGTCTCTGATGTTGCTGCTATTTTTAAATATCCATTACTGTAAAAATATCCATAGCTGGATATCGGTTATTTATTCTCCAGGTGCACAGTTTATATATTTAAAACACTTTACAAAACAGTATGTTATTGTTTATCTTTTAAGTCTTCACTAGTATTTTATTTATTTATTTATTTGAATAGGGACAATGCACATTAATGAACATCAGTATAAAGAAAAATTTAAATATGCCGGATTATAGCTACAAAGCTAGTTTTCATCCGTAGTCCCTAGGCAGGCAAATACATAAGAATAAACATATAATATACAATACAAGCATCACAAGGAACTGTTAAGAGTTTAGTGGTCACATGACTGGTTTGTTTTCATCTGTAGTTTGAGTTGAGCTCTAAAGCTGATCAGTGTAGGGCTCTCCCGTATGTGCAGAGGAAGACTGTTCCAGATGTTTTTCGCTCTCACAGACAGAATGTTCTGACCAAAAGTTGTTGTTCTGTGAGGAACCTCACAGTCTCCTCTGGAGGAGGCCCTGCTTCTCAGGCCGCCTAAAGTCTTGGGTTTGAACAGAGTAGACACAGGAGGCGGGGCTAGTCCATGCAGCGCTTTATAAATGAAGCATACATACTTAAAATGTATAACATTTTCAACATTTAAAAGATTGTACTTAATCAAAATATTACATACATGGAAAGAATTGGGTTTTTGGTCAAACACTTTAAGAGATTTTTTGTACAGTGATTCAATTAATTTTAAATTGGTAACTGTGGTGAGAGACCAAATTGTGATGCAGTATTCAATGTGAGATAAAATAATTTATTCCTATACATTTTTTGAAGGTCCATATTTGTGTGACCATTTTTTCTATAATCATTTTGCTGCTGTAAACACCAGAATTCCCCCATTGTGGGACAAGAAAGGGATTTTCTATTCTATTCTATTCTATTCTATTCTATTCTATTCTATATATACTCCAGTGCTGGTTTCTCTTCATTATTTTACTCCTAATGTGTGTCTCCTGGTAAATTTTTTTTGTCCTATTTATTGTTTTTGTATTTATTCTTCTTTTGCCGTTTGTTTCTAAATTAAATCTGCAAGAACTCATCTCAGCCTCCTCCTACTTTGCATTTGGGTCCTCAACAACATCCACCAACCTTGACAGTTTTAAGTCCTTGCTTCCTTGTTATTGTTACATAATCCAATTTATAGGTTAAGGAAAAGACTATAAAATATTATTCTGGACATAGGTTTGTTTGAGGAAGCTGTTTTAGGTTTGTCCCACTGATCTATAAACCATGGAGAAACATGGTTTATAGGCTGAGTTGTTTGTTTAATGTGAGCCAACTATGCAGAACCCAGAAGGCAAGGTTCTATTTGCATGCTGCTCTGCTGTCAACCCTGAATGATGGGGATGGCATCACAGATGCAAACCACGCAGAAGATTGATGCTATGCAAAGAGTTTAGAAATCAAGCCACACAACTAACATGCAAACAGCAGTGACTGTATATCTAGAAGATCTGATTTGAGAAGCAAATTAGGTCCACGAGGTGTAGCATGAAAAATTCATTAAAAACACGATGCTTTATGTTTTGGTGAAGTAAGACAGAAATGATGTCCTTGTCTGCTTTGGGTCATTGTCCTGCTCCTGTTATTAAATATGTTCTATTTAATAACTCGAATTGGAAACTTTGATCATTTGGGTTTAGTCTGTTTGTTGTCATGATCTTGGTGCTGATGACTGGCCTGATTAGTAATTTCTTTCACCTGTCTAGCTCTGCTCAGTTCTAATTACTGTTCATCTGATCCACCTGCTTCAGCCTCTAATTAACCAGCCTTCAACCAGTCATCAGTGCCAGATTATTCAAGCCATTGATGAGAGTTCTCTAGCGTACCTGATTGCCTGATCCTGACCCGTTCTGCCTCTGGACCTCTGAACTTGCCTGTCCCCATTCTGATCTGTTTGCCGGACTTGTATGGAGAACCAAATCTGCCATATTTAAAAATAAATAAATGCTCAATAAATATATAAGCATAGAATTAATTTCCAACAAAAATACAATAAACACATAAATGTAAGTAGTAGAATGTAAGTAGTAAATTAAATTATAAAGTGAGACATAAATGTATATAACTCTTAATTAGCTTCTTTATTTATTTGCCTTTATTTATAGCCAGCGGTCCTTCACACACGGCTATGCCGAGAGAGGGCCGCTGCAGACGGGCTGCGGTTAGACCTGGCTGCCGTCAGCTTCGGAGCTCCGCTGGTGCCGCAGTCCTCTCAAGTCCATCACATTTTCTTTCAAATTACACATTAAATCTGTGAATGGGCCATATGGTGATGCTTAAAAGT
>NW_015151533.1:64215-65753 GCF_000732505.1 Cyprinodon variegatus
ATTGTATTTTTGTTGGCAATTAATTGTATGCTTATATATTTATTGAGCATTTATTTATTTCTGTATTTATTTTTAAATATGGCAGAGTTGGTCCTCCATAGACTTGTCCTCTGACTCCTGTTGGATTTCTGTCTCTGTATCGAGCTTGGAAATGATTCCTGACATCATCCCGAATTTCCCTGCGTTACCTCTTCAGACTTCTGATCTCCTGGTTCTGACACCCGAGCACGTCCTTGACACCGGCTTTGGCTTCGTCTGGTGGATTATCCTCGCAACAAGTAAATCGGCCATTTTCTGCATCAAGGGTCAACTATTATACACACAGATCACTAAAATCTTCATTACTCCAAAAACGAATCTGGATCTTTATTCTAAAATGAACAGTAGGTAATGAAATATTTGCCTTTGATATTATTTTGGGATTGCTTTTGGTTGCTCTTGTGAGCTGGAAGAAATAAAATCTTGATAGTTAGACATTAGGATTTTTTACGCTTGGCAGAGGATGATCAGCCACATATAGTTTATTAAGTAGCAAGGCCAGGAAAAGGCATACTGCTGAGAGTGAACCATCAGTGTGGATTGTAAAGCGCAGACTCCGAGCTAAGGGTGCACAAAGACACATTTCTGCACAAGTACAGCTGCAAGATAAGAGTTTGTCAGAGTTCAGCCTGCAGCACTGTATCATTCCAGCCTACCTTTACGCCCTCCGCTGCTGCCATGTTCCCTTTGTGGTCATGCAGAATGTGCACCATTGCATGGCAGGTGGTGGGCAATATCGAACAGGATGCTGCCGCACAGCTGATACTGCTTTGCTTGTCAAACTAATTTTTAATGTCTGACAGAGTCGTCATGTTTTCGTCATCAAAGATCCATGTTTAGCTAGTCAGTTTTTGTTAACCTCATGAAAAAAAGGCGCATCAACAAAATAATTTCGTCTTCGTCTTCTTCATCGTTATTGAAAGCAATACTGTATACTGTAGATTGCCCCATTGTTTGCCGGAGGAAATGCGTTTACTTTCCAATTAGATTCAGGTAATAGGGCCCATCTTTGCGTAATTTAGTCTGGAAGAAGCCAGCTGTTCCATTAAATTTCCCAGAGGTTTGCTCCTCATGAACACCAAGGAACCCGGCTTAGCTTAGTTACATCCATCATCTGAAAAGTCACCATAACTTGTTGACAGACTTGGCCAAATATTTATACTTCCTGATGTAACCCAGGTGACCTGCATTACAGCTAGGGACTTAAAGTCGTAGGGAAGCGGCCGTTCCATCCGTTGCATTCCCGAATTCTCCTGAGTGGTGCCCGACTTTACACGAGTGAATAAAGTGAATGTTATTGGTCGTTTATCAAGGGGGCGGGACTGTTATGGCGGAAGGTTCACAAGCATGTTTGGTTGTGGCCGGTTTGTCGGAACCATCTTGCTAACCAGTCAGCAACTTGGTCCCAGTGGAATTTCCTTTGGGAACCTACTAGCACTAAGTAGCACTAAATTGGTGACTTAGAAACGACGCTGTCAAGGAACGCTATGGACAGCGGA
>NW_015151533.1:66401-69464 GCF_000732505.1 Cyprinodon variegatus
CTTTTGGGACTTCTGATAAAGAGTACATTTATATACATGTTTGAGCCAGAATGATTTGACATTTAAATATGATTTCCCTACGACTTTAACTACTTAATCATGGAGAGTGCTGTCAAGCTAGTTCAGGTATACCCTAAAATATCAAATGTGCAGATGTATTTTCCGATTTGTAATTTTCTAAACATTTTTAAAATCATCCATTCATTCTGATCTACCATTACATCATGCTCCTTTGTGGCTGCTTTTGTTTTTGCTTTTTTGCAGTGAAAAAAAAGCAAATATGTTTATAAGAAGTGCATTCGTCTCTTAAGCAAATGTGTTTTCTTTAAAAAAATGAGATAATTTCCATGTTCAGTCTGGTCCAGGTGCGCACCTGTAATAAAGAGGCAGCAGAGTCCAGAGCTTAACTCCATTTGACAAAAGCATCAAGCACTAAGTTTAGAGGCAAATAATTGCTTGCTTTTAATGATCTGATGCCTCATTTCTCATATAGAGAGCATCTACAAAGGCAGCCACTAAATCACTTTGAATGTTTACCGGGGAAACATTTGTTTTTAAGGCGTATTCTGCTGCTTTGATTATGAGCTCATGGGTGCTCTCTTTGTTTATGAAAATCTTCTGTAATCTCCCCAGTTTGAAGAGAAGAAGATCAAACCAGAGTCAGGTCTTTCAGTTTGCAGCCGTTGTCAGGTCGGAGAAGTTCATCTTTAGCTTTCTCGGGTTTGTCGCAGCTTTCTACTGTTGGGGTGAAAAATATTCTTGTCCAAGAATAAAAACGTTGGTCTGAAGCTTGGAAATACTGACAGGAAAAGTATGCAAAAAATATGTAAATCAAATGGATCTAAAGAAGGACCTTTTGGCATGAGGAAAGCAGAAGATAATGGTTGGGAGGAGGCAATGTCATAACAACAGTAGCACTCTTGATGTACCTTTCAGTGTTGCTGTCAAAGCTCATAGAGTCTGCTGGACGCAGAATGGATGGTAATGGGAGAGCGGTACCTCTTCTAAGAGTTTCTCCGGCCTGAACATGCTTGTGGTGTAGAAGCAGAAGACCTGCGAGGATGCTCTGGAGCACTGCGGAAAGAATGATGGCGACCTCACCAGTCTCATTTCTGGGACAGAGAACTTTTGGGCTGTGAAAAAGATTTGGTGTGGATCTGCATGAGTTACCACAGAGACAGGAGAGGTGGAAAGCAGCCATGGGCAATGGAGTCAACAAGTCATCTCCATGTCATGTATTTAATCTACCCAGCCAATTAACCAGGTGAGTCCAATCTGCACAGGTTAATTCACGGTGAAGATTGGACTCACCTGCTTCAGTGGCTGGGTAGAACCAATACATGACATGGAGATGACTTGTTGACTCCACATTGCCCATGTCTGGTGGAAAGTAACTAAGTAAATTTACTTGATTCCTGTACCTAGGTATGTCATGGTCTTGGCGTTGATGTTTGGTCATTTACATTTTATAACCTGTCTAATTGGCCCAGCTTTACATTACGTTCATCTTGTCTACCTGGTTCCTGCTGCTACTTATTCTGCCTGTTTGCTTGCCAACGGCACCAGATTATTCGAGCTGTTTAGTGAGAGTAAGGACCGATTCCTGGATTCTGCCGGCTTACCGAAGCTTGGCCTGTGCTACTGACCTCGGCTTGGACTCTCCTCCGGTACCTCCCCGGCGCTCTGGTCTTCTGGTCTGTAAAACTGGTTCTGCTTCGACTTTGGCTCTGTATATTCCCACACGGACACTGCTGCTCCTTGGGGCGACAGTGGCGTTGGATGTAGGAGTTTGCCCTGAAATCGAAGGGTTGATGGTTCAAGCCCCGACTCCGACTTCTTGTGTTGTTATGTACTTGGGCAAAAAACTTCACCTGCATTGTCTACTGATGGTGGTCAGAGGGCCCGGTGGCGCCAGTGTACGGCAGCCCCGCTTCTGTCAGTGAGCCCCAGGGCAGCTGTGGCTACAATGTAGCTTGCCACCATCAGTGTGTGCGTGAATGAATGTAGTGTAAAGCTCTTTGGTCATGTCTCCTGACTTGAATAAAGGCGCTAAATAAGTACATGCCATTTACCATCGGCTGGCGTTGGCTGTCATTAGCGCTAGCTGTGGACAATCTCCCATTCAGTTTTATTTTCTTCCTCTTAGTGACTTTTTGCTCATAGTCGTTGTCAGTCCTTTATTCTAAGTCACTAACCTGAGTTTCTTTTCCTACAGAGGATCCAGTTTATCCACCCCAGTTGACGAGCAGCAGCATTTAATTGTGTAAATAAAGGCTTGTTTGAAACCATTCAGATCTGTCTGCTTGAATATATGGTCCAAGGTTCGGAGCTTCTGACAAAGTACTTTTGTTTTATAACTTTACTTTACTTGAGTAATTTTTTGGGGGGTACTTATAACTTTATCTCCACTACATTTCAAAGTCAAATATTGTACCTTATACACTATTACAGTGGAAGCTGCTAGTTTCTTGTTACTTTTGGCTCAGCCTTCTAATCCGCTGTTGCCCTCAGGGCTGCTATCTGGACACCACCGTTTTAGAGATTTGCATGACATTCAACAAATGTGAAAAACTCAGGTCAGATATTGTCTGTAGTTTATAAATTATATTAAGACTTTAGTTGTTGCCATGTGGTCAAGTTGTTCAGTAGGATCAGTTCTCAAATCAGAGCTGTGGTTTCTCTGTGGTATTAAATTCAGTTATTCAACTAACTCTCCTACGTATCCCATAGCGAAAGTGTAAAGAGAATCAAGGCACTTCTAGTCTTGTTTTCTTTTTTGTTGGTCTGTTAAGCAATAATAAAATGACTTTTCTTATTTTTTATGCTGAAAATCTTTCCAGGTGGTGTAGAATCTATAGCAGGTGGTTCTACGCATCAATACATCAGGTGGTTTCTTAAAGTTACAGTTCTTCAAAATTACTCTGAAAATTAAACAGAAATGTACTAACATTAGAAAATTAGATTTTTACTTTTGAATACTTAAAGGAATAGTACACCCAAAACATGATTAGCCTTCATTTTCTACTCACCCCCATGCTGAACAACACTCTGGAGTACTTTTTT
>NW_015151533.1:70769-72201 GCF_000732505.1 Cyprinodon variegatus
TTTCCAAGTTTGAAGACATTTTGCTTCCCAAGTATTTGAATAGGATCAGAATCAAGGATCAAACCGTGGGTTTTGAGAGGAGCAGATTGTTTTGCTTGTGTTCTTTATTATATATATCTGAGACAGATTGGGTGAGTGTTGTGTTGAAGTAGTGAAAGTTGTGTGGCTTAGGTGGACTATGTGTCTTTTTTACAATTTAAGTAACACAAGCACCGTCCCAGTTGCAGAAGCACACTCCTCCCACATTCTTGTCGACATTCTATCAAAATCTGCCTAAAGTATGATTTTATGAGGTATAATTCTTCTCTGCAGAGGTGAAAGCCTGGTCACCAGGCATTTTTTGTTAAATTTTTCATAATTAGATAAAAAGATTAAAAAGAAAGTATGAAAATAAATCTGAAGACAAGCAATGTCTGTGCATTTTCATTCTGAATTAATTATCAAATATTCTATATTTTAAAATCCCCTATTGGAATAGGAAAACAATATAATTACAGAACAGTCCGATAATACAAAAAAGGGCTTCACTCAAGCTGTTATGAAACAGATGTTATTCACATACGTTAAGAGTGTATATTAATTTATAGTGTATATTTTTTGTAAGTCAGGAATGCAAAAATATACACATATATCTTATTTGATCATTATCAATACTGTTATTATGTAGCAAACTTGGATACCGGCTCAAATGTAGTTCTCATAGCTATCCAGCAGATGGCGCCATTCAAAAGTGTGTCAAATGTTTTGAGCTTTGTTTCGACTTTTGGCCAGTTGTTATAAATTGATTTATTGGTTCATGGGGATTTGAAATTGCAAAAAAAACAAAAAACAAAAAACAATCCTTATGCATATACATTTATCTGTTGTTGCATGACGGTTAAAGTGTTATGTGCTCTACTATTACCTGTGTAGTTAGAATATATATATATATATATATATATATATATATATATATATATATATATATATATATATATATATATATATATATATATGTACACAACCGACCACACAAGATAATAAAGATAAAAATATATACACACATAGCTCTTCTAAACATATAGCTCTTCTGTATATATATATATATATATGTGTGTGTGTGTGTACCGTATGTATATATATGCATATGTAAAACTAAATCCAAGGAAAGTGACACGTGACGTGCAAAAAAAGTGCATAAATGTCAATTACGGGGGGGTGGTTGGGGGTCTGAATCACTTGAGGGAGGCGTTATAGAGGTTGATGACCACAGGTAGGAATGATTTCCTGTGGCGCTCTGTGGTGCATCTGGGTAGGAGGAGTCTTCTGCTGAAGGAGCTTGCTGCTGGACCAGTGTGTCATGGAGAGGATGTGAGTCATTGTCCAAGATGGACTGAAGCCTGGACAGCATCCTCCTCTCTGCCACGGTGGTGGCTCCCCCACAACATCACCG
>NW_015151533.1:73978-75095 GCF_000732505.1 Cyprinodon variegatus
CACTCCAAGTGACTAAGTTGCCCACTACAGTCCTGTATTCAATTCCCTCACCCTTTTCAATGCAGCCAACAATTGCTGAGTCATCAGAAAACTTCTGAAGGTGGCAGGACTCAGAGCAATAGTTGAAGTCCGAGGTGAAAAGGGTGAAGAGGAAGGGGGAGAGGACAGTCCCATGAGGGGCCCCAGTGTTGCTGACCATCCTGTCAGACACACAGTTCTGTAGGCGTACGTACTGTGGTCTGCCCGTCAGGTAATCAACAATCTAGGGCCTCCACCTTGTCTTGGATAGGACAAAACATAAGATCATGGGCTGAATAAGAGGAAGGGAAGCAGCAAGTAAGACAGAAGTGAACATTAGTATAAAATATTGCAAGCAATATCTATATGCTTTTACTAAAGCAGACTCAGCATATTTCAAAATATATTTCCATTATAGCAGAAATTATCTTATTTGGAAATGTTTTAAATAATTAGTTTACACAGGAATATATATATATATATATGTATTTTTTTTTTGCTCTAAGAGAAATAAAACCATTTTGGGGGGGAAAAAAATCCTTGCAGAATATATCAGATTTATTTGCTGAAAAGACAAGAGTGTATAGAGTGGCAGCTTCTAAAACACTTTGAATGTTCACCAGGAAAACATTTGTTTAGAGGGCCCATTATTCTACTTTGATTATGAGCTAATCATTGGTTAATTTGTTTACACAGGAAAAAAAATATATATTTTTTTTGCTCTAAGAGAAATAAAGCCATTTTGGGGAAAAACAATTCTTGCAGAATATATCAGATTTATTTGTTGAAAAGACAAGAGTGTATAAAAAAGGCAGCTTCTAAAACACTTTGAATGTTCACCAGGAAAACATTTGTTTAGCAGGCCCATTATTCTACTTTGATTATGAGCTAATGATTGGTTAATTTGTTTATGAAAATGTTTTGTATTCTTTCCATTTTGTGATGTACTGGGGTCAAGGCAGTGGAAGATGGAAATGGTGGGAAGCTGACTTTGTCCCCTACACCACTATGGAAAAGTAAAATGGAGCCAGGCTCCACTGGTAATCTGTGATACCTGGCATTTGCGCAGTAACCTGACTCCGCCAGTTGGATTTGCTCC
>NW_015151533.1:75755-77256 GCF_000732505.1 Cyprinodon variegatus
TAATTTTCTATTTCTTTAAACTGTAAAATCCTTGAAACAAACTGAATTATAATAAAACTAAAAAGCTTTTTTTAAACCAAACAACGATGTTCCTCTTATATTTGGGACAAAAAGCAGAAAGCTCTACAAGTTGACACGTCTAGATGTTTTAAAATAGATCTTTTGTTTGTGTGGCCGGTGTTTCAACCGTTGCTGCTAGTGTTCCTGACGTCCCTGCTGATACAACGGGTGAAACTGCAACTAAATGAGGCCTTTATTGGAGAGGTTAGTCCAGGCTCAAAGCCAATCGGTGATGATGTCTATTTTATTTTTTTTGGGGGGTGGTCCGTAAGTGGGCCGGTGTAGATAGAAAAATGTCAGGTCCCAAAATCGTTTCCAGTCCGAGCCTGAATGAAGTATGCAGTGGTTCTTAACTCTGGTCCTTAGGGGACCCGTTTCCTTACTGCATTGCATCACTCAAGAGGAAATGGAAGAGGAGGAGCTCTATTTTGAACCAGGTGTGCAGGAACAGAGACATATGTAAAACATGCAGGGCAGGTGTCCCTGGCCACCAAGACTGGGAACCACTGCTACATCTATGCTTTTTCTAGTGGAAAAAGCATAGATGGAAATAGAAATGTGGCAACTATCGCAAACATTGGAGAAGCCTCCACCACTGTCACGCCTCCAGCCGTCGTCTTCACTCATGGATGACAAGCTGTCAGTCAAAGTCTTCCTGACGGTACCTCCCGTGTGATCTAGTCTGCAAGGTCCAATCAGGAGGAGGCTTAAAGAAGAGGTTTGTCTCCGCCCAACCTGTCAAAATACATTTTCCTTCACATGATGAGAAAACCAGTCTGAGGGCAGAGACGCTATCGAGAGCACAGCCGTCCTGGAGCGTGGCCGCTGGATAGAAAATTGTGTGTGCAGTGTGATCCCAAGTACAATCCCAAGCACACCTTGGAGGAGCCGGATTTTCTACTCTTGGAGCGGCAGTTTCTCATGCATGTGTGATTTTGTTGTGCGTTGGTAGATAAACCATGTGCAGAAGTAGTTTAACATGTTTATTTATCTTGTGGGCGTCTTGAAATAAATGTGACACCATATGAATGTCTCACATTCACTCTCACTACAGTGAAGATGAGAAAAACGGTGAAGCGCACCTACTGTAGGAACTCAAAATGGCGAGGCATATCAAGCCTGGCAGAGTTAAAGCCGTAGAAAAATCATATTTAAATTTTAAATTATTCTCGCTTAAACATGGATATAAATGTACTCTTTATCAGAGCAAATTGTCCCAAAAGTTAGAAAATTTCTATTTTAAATGAAACCCTGTCTTAAAATCTGTGTTGTTTTTTTCATTATCTTCTGCAGGCCAGTTAGTTCTACGTCAGCCTGAACACCTAAATTCGGCCAATCATTTATCAACGGTCATCTGTCAATCTAATTTTTTTCAGTCATAGCATCTTCAGTCATATGTCGCAGCTAATATACGCAACGGTTGAAATCAGAATCCTTTCCT
>NW_015151533.1:77850-79312 GCF_000732505.1 Cyprinodon variegatus
ACTCCCTTAATAACCCCAAAGAGAAGTAGGAAATGGGTTTATTTCCAGAAATGGCATATGATTTACTAGGAACCACATTAAGCACAGCCAGTGATATAAAACTAGCTACTTACCACCAGAGTTGCCTTCCATGCTGGTGGTAACTTTACCTTCTCTCCGAAAGGCATCAAAAACCTTTGTTAAAATGTATGAACATGTTGTGTGCGCAGTTGTTTCTGAATGTCGGATGTATTTCCTCCTGCAGATGTAATTGCCACTTTCCAATGATTGCAAAGCGCCTTGTTGCCATCTTTGTCTTCCTTAAAATGAAGCCAAACTTTCGATCACTTTACCCCATGGGACGCCATTTTTTTTTTTTTTGCTTTTCTAGACTTACGCCTGGTCACATCGTACTTATGCATAACTTGCGTAAAAAACGTCACGTAAGTCTTGCTGCCAAGAGCAAGGCTATGGTGCTGCCTGGAATCGATAAAAGAATTGTTAAGCAAGCTGCCTATTAAAATATATATATATATATATATAAAATATATTTTCATTATAGCAGACAATATTTAATTTAGAAGTCTTTTAAATCATTTGGCATGAAAACCATCTTGAATAAATTATACCTTAATACGTTTTTTTATGTCTTAAGAAAAGTGAAAAGAAATCCTGGGGGAAGTTATCAGAAGTTATCAAGTGTAGGCAGCTTCTAAAACACTTTGAATGTTCGCCGGGAAAACATTTGTTTAGAAGGCCCACTGTTCTACTTTGATTATGGGCTAATGAAAGGTATATTTGTATATGAAAATGTTCTGTATTCTCCCCATTTTGTAGAGAAGAGGATAAAAGCAGTCTCGGGTCTTTCAGTTCCAAGTTGCTGTCAGGATGGAGAAGATTATCTTCAGCTTTCTTATTGTCACGAGTTCTAGCTGTTGGGATGAAATATATGTCTATGTTGATGGTCCCCCAAAATGTTGGTCTGAAGCAAAGGATTACTCCACAGCAAGCTATGCTAACATTGTATCCCTCACCAGTCCAGAAGAGGAGCAGGTGTTCAAAAGATACGTGGATCAAAGTGAATCTTGGAAAGGATGGATCTGGATGTACTGGCATCAAGGCAGAAACACATGGAAATGGTGGGAATGTGACAATGTCACCTACACTACTCTGGACCTTCCATATGAAGAACCAGACATCAGTCCAAATGTCTCCTGGGAACCGAATGGATGGCAATAGGAAGATGGTACCTCTGGGAAGAGTTTCATCTGCCTGAACATGCTTGTGGTCCAGGTAAGGAAGACTTGGGAGGATGTTCTGGAGCACTGCAGAAACAACTATGGCAACCTCACCAATCTGCTCTCTGAGGTAGAGAACAGTGTAGCTCCAAGGCACGCGTTACCTTGGAGAAAGTTGGATGTGGGTGATCGGAGATCCCTCTGCAGTACACTGCCTGGCTGACAGAAGATCAGGACTACCAGTG
>NW_015151533.1:80836-82201 GCF_000732505.1 Cyprinodon variegatus
CAGTCAAACACATACCTTCAAATTTTACGGTACAATCAGATTTAATTGATATACTTGGTTTCAAATAGATCTGAATGTGGATGAGTTTAAAAATACATTACTAAAATGCATCTGACTGTCTTTCTCCATGTCTATTTTCCAGTTCATCATTACTGCCTAATTGCGACAGCGTTTTCACAATCTGTGGAATAACATTCTTAGCTCAGTGCATGACATAAAAATCTTTTTTTACATAAAAATGTAAAACAAAAAAACTAAATAAGGGGGAAGTTTCAGCATGAATGCTTTAAAAGGCAGACATGTAGACAGCCTGTAAAACACTTTGAATGTTCGCCGGGAAAACATTTGTTTAGAAGGCCCATTGTTCCACTTTGATTATAGGCTAATGAATGGTATATTTGTTTATGAAAATGTTCTGTTTTCTCCCCATTGTGTAGAGAAGAGGAGAAAACCAATCCCAAGTCTTTCAGTTCCAAGTTTCTGTCAGGATGAAGAAGATCATCTTCTGTTTTTTTATTGTTTTTCTTACAATCACTACATGCTTTTAACAGAACAAGAAACATTAGAAGCATCTGAGTTAAGCTGGGGGTTTGAAACTGATGCTACTGTGAGGTCATTTGATTTGAATTGCTTCATATTTTTGAGTCTTTATTTTATCTAATGATTTATTTCTCCTGTTTGCTTATCTCCAATAGTCTATGGGTGAGAAGTATGGCGTCACATTTATTTCAAAACACGCGCGAGCAAAATAAACACACTCGCATGTATGTTAAACTATTCCTGCACATGGTTGATCTACCACCGCACAACGAAATCACACATGCGTGAGAAACTGCTGCTGCGAGAGGAGAAAATCACTCTCTGCGCGCGCCAGCTCCTCACATGCCGGTGGCGTGGAATCCAGGGGTGCCCGGATGGGGCCACTAAAAACCTTGGGGGGGCAAACTGAAACTAAAAGCCATAATTTCAGGGTTTATACAACTCAGCTCATACTTTATTTATAAAGCACATCACATTTATATATGACTTCCCTACGACTTTGTCTTAGGGAAGTCATATATAAATGTCAAATCATTCTGGGTTAAACATGTATATAAATGTACTCTTTATTTTTGTCAGGAATCACTTCCAAGCTCGATACAGAGGTAGAAATCCTACAGGAGTCAGAGGACATGTCAGGCAAACAGATCAGAATGGGGACAGGAAAGCTCAGAGGTCCAGAGGCAGAATGGGTCAGGATCAGACAATCAGAAACACTCAGGTACGCTAGAGAACTCTCATCAATGGCAGTGTTGGGCAAGCTACTTGTCCAATGTAGTGAGCTAAGCTATCAGTTACTTAACAATAAATTAAGCTTCACTACAC
>NW_015151533.1:84581-85320 GCF_000732505.1 Cyprinodon variegatus
CATTCAAAAATGTGGGGGAGATTCACAAGGAGTGGACAGCTGCTGGAGTCAGTGTTTCAAGAGACGCTTGAAAGACATGGGTTTCAACTGCCGCATACAGCGGCGTAGGAAGCGGGGGGGACGGCGGGGGGACATGTCTGACATTTGTATTTTTAACACCTAATGTCTCTAATGATTTTCTTTTATTGTCTAAAATTGCAGCAGAAATTTCCAGGGTAAATCGGGAAATAAAACAACGGCATTGGCTTTAAGGAGAGCAGAAACAGAGGACACTAAAGCCACTTTCCCACTGAAAGTAGCAGGTTAATTCAAACCACCTGACTCTTTGCCCAAAATAAGAACATTCTTTGTCCTTAAAGTGTAAATGGACAGCCAAGTCTTGTCCAGAGGAGGTCGCTCTACTGTGCTGGGCCATGCCTCTGTAGAGAGGTTGTTTGGTTTATCCAATATGAAGATCAGAGCATTCCTCACTGCATTGAGCTGCAGACACCACTCCACTCATATTAGGTCTGGGGGGGTTTTGTCTTTAGTATGCACTAGTCTCTATTTAAGGGTCTTGTTTGGTTTGAAATGTACTGGGATTTTGTGTTTGGAGAAAATCTAATGGCATCTAAATGTAACCAATGCTAAATGACTGATTTAGAGGTAGGTTTATGTGATTTTTTTATAGAGATGCGCTTTGATCATTGCTCAGGGTAATCCTTCTATAGATTCAGCTTTAGACCCCGTCCACACGAAG
>NW_015151533.1:87689-89152 GCF_000732505.1 Cyprinodon variegatus
GCTTCATCTGGATTATAGACAGGTATAGCTGGGTATCATCAGCATAACAGTGGAAATTAATCCAATACTGTCTAATAATTGTACAGATTGGGAGCATATATATAATAAAGAGAATTGGTCCTAGCACTGATCCCTGTGGTACTCCACAGGTAACCTTGGTGTCAGGCACTCAGAACGCTGGATCCAGAATTCAAGGAGACAGCATAGCGATATATCAAGAAAATCTTTTATTTTAAAAATTAGCGCGCAAACTTAACAGCAGGGAGGAGTTTAACTCAGGTTAACCGAAACTCAGGTTAGTGACTTTGAAAACTCAAACGGGCCTCGACTATTAGCATAAAAGTCACTAACCTGGTTCTGAATTCAGTCTTAGCCCAGAGGAAGGAGTAGAATCCAGACAGGTAGTTTCTCCACAGCTGCCCCCAGAGTTACGAGTGAAGACCTGAGGAGCAGAAGTATCCGTTGGGGGAAATCCAAAGCTGGAATCGTTGCAGAACAAGGTTTCAACGCCAGAAGATCAGAGAGCCGAAGAGGTACCAGTGGAGAAACCAAGACGAGGTCAGAAGACAGGTCCAAGTCTGGTAAGCAGGCAGAATCCAGGAATCAGTCCAAAACAGATCAGGCTAGCAGAGTAAAGCAGGGGCAAAGCAAAACTCAGAAGTCCAAAAGCAGAAACAGGAAGGATCAGAAAATCAGAATGTAACAGAATCAGTAGAGTTACTCTTACACAAAGCTTGAATAATCTGGCGACTATGGCAGGAAAACAGGCAGCATAAATAGCAGCTGGAAACAGGTGGATCGGATGAACGGTAAAGAGCAAAGTAGACAGGTGAAAAGGCAAACAAGCCAGCCATCAGCGCCAAAATCATGACACCTGGAGCATGAGGAATACTTATCATTAACGTGAACAAACAGAAATCGGTCAGAGAGATGCGATTTAAACCAGTCTAGTGCTATTCCTTTCATTCCTACAAAATATTGAAAATGCTAAAAGAATATTATGAATATATTACAAGGAATTATTATCATGAGGAAGTTGTTTATATATTCTGGCACAGTCCAATATCCCTGTCTTAAAGGAAAAGTGCGAATTCAAACTTCTGAAAGTACTTTAAATATGAAATTATTGCTGCTTTTCAATAAATGATAAGTGTTTTTAATTAAAAGTTATATTAATTTGTTAGTTTGTCAAAGAACACTAATGCCACCTACCGGTTTGTGATGTCACAGTTCAGTATCGGCTGTCGAGCAAGTCCCAATACTGTATCTGGTTTTGTCACAACAAGCTAATATCCACGATGGTGACAACCAGTGCACTTTGTGAGGCAGAGAGAGCACCGGATTAATGATGTGTTTTTTCTCTGGTCAGAAGTTCGATGGCAAATCCTCTCCCTTCAAGTTGGCGATCCAACGACCAACCCGTCCGTGGAGGATCATTAATTCGAAAGGGAAAAAAACATTTT
>NW_015151533.1:89999-94184 GCF_000732505.1 Cyprinodon variegatus
CATTTGTGCTGCTATAGGCTTAGACTGCTGGAGGACATAGGGACCCCTTTTCATCATTCTGCTTCAGTCTATCTCTATTCTCCCACTCTGCAGAATTTGTTAGTTCAATCTCTAATGTTCTGCTCTCTGCTTTTTTTAATAGTAGTTTCATCTGGTCTGTTCCTGTTTGGCTGTGACTCCATCATGGATGCCATCAACACCTTTGTTTATAGATGTTGGAACTTGGTCTGTTTTCTGTGTAATCCTGTTTCTCTGACTGTGTCCATCCTTTAACGTGGGAGCTGGCTCAGAGCTAATCTGCCTGGCTTTGTGTTTCTGGGACGGGGGCAGGGAACTTATGTATTACTGCTTGTAACATCTTGGTCGCAGGATATCCTGAAAATCCAGGCCTAATCCCATAGTTTGGTTTTGTGAAATAGGCCTCTGGAGTGAAGCTTCTATTTGCATGCTGCTCTGATGACAAAGCTGAATGATAGGGATGGCCTTAAAGATGCAAAAGAGTTTAGAAATCAAGTGTAACAACTACTTTAGTTGCTGTCTGTCACAAAGTTATGATTTGAGTAGCAAATGAGGTTTATAAATTGAAGCATGAGGGTTTATTTAAAGACACAATACTTGTTGTTTCTGTAAAGTGAGACAAAACACATATGTTCTATTTATCACATTGATTGGGAACTTGGATAATTCTGTTTTCAAATTGCTCAATTCAATTTAATTCACTTTAGTTATTTTTATCGCAAGTTAAAAAAAATCCTCAAGGCACTTTATAGAGAGAAGAGAGTCAAATTGTTTAAAAGATTTTATCTAAGGATAACCAGCTGATTAAATCGACTCATTGACTCATCAGCAATCCCTCTGACCAAGCATGCATGCAGTGAGTGTGGCAAGGAAAACTCCCTTAATACAGGAAAGAGCCTCTACCAGAACCAGGCTCAGTATGAGCAGCAATCTGCCGAGGCGGACTGGGGTTCAAGGAGACAGAAACAGACATAAAAACAGAAGAAGCACCAATCAATCAATACTTTCTGTGTTAGAAAAGATAATAGTAAAGTCTGGAAAAGAAACAGTGAGGCAGATGAGCTCTAACCCAGTTCCCATATTAAACGGATGAATGAGAGCACATACAGTTAGTCACAGTAAAAGTTGAGTCTATAGCTTTGTCTAAGACAGAAACAGGACTAAATACTGGAAAATAGGACCCACTCTATCATCAAGTCTTGATGGCAGCAGCCCAATTGATATTTCTCTCCAGGATGGAGTCACAACAAGTCACAAAAAGTTAGCTATCCTGTGTAGACAAGTTACTGTCCCTCTTTCCACTTCGCTTTCTTCATTTTATGCTGATAACAGGCAGACAATTATGGTAAAGACATTTGTAAAAACTGACTTGCCGCAGATTACAAGTCTATTGAGAAATTTAAGGAGGTCTTAAAATAACCTGTTGCCACGATGGACTGACATGCTGGATGACACTAAAAAAAGCTTTTTGGAGCCCTAAAATTGATTTATCAAAATGTATGGCTGGCCAATACAGGGCGCAAGGGCGCTGCCCCATTCACCCACTGACCTTGATTAAAACATTAAAAAAAACCTCATTGCAAAATTAAAACATTTTAAAAATATAAAATTACATATTTTTTAGATGTTCAAGATAAATACTTAATCTTTAATGTCAAGTAAAGATGTTTTGTACGTTGTCTGATTTTTTTTTTGCGCTGCGGCACAAAAATCTTTGCCCATAAACCTTGGTTTATGCAATTTTTTCCTAAAATTGAAATGTATTTAAATCAACATTAACATGAATTCAACAGACTGTATTAGATAAATGGAGGCAGAAGATGTCTTTCAGTCAATAAAGCACACATTTAGCGACAAACAGGAGCTCTTTCAAGCTGGGCACCATTCCATTCACAACACCTGTCCAATCAACCAGGATTCAGAAATACTTTAATAATCCCAGGGAGAAATTACTTTAGTTACATTACTCCATCTGTAATAGAGTGACTATAGAACCAGCTTGATATAACAGAATTTCATACAATATATATAATTAGGCTGGGACCCCCTAATTATATATATTGTATGAAATTCTGTTATATCAAGCTGGTTCCATTTCGTCATCAGTTTGGGGTCCTTGGCCTGGAAAATGTTGAAGACTCCTGAGCTAGTGTGTAAAGCCTGTCTACATGTTGAAGGGCTGTCTTAGCGATCCCTTTGATGTTCCATTTAAGGGACTTTCACATACTGGAGCATTTTCTGCATATAATATGAGCCTTACTGGACCCCATATGATGTGACTACTAACCCAGCACATTGAGTCTTCTTTTTCTCATCATAGTAGACATGATGGTAGACAATGACTCATCTGCTTTCGAGTCATTGAGTCGATGCAATCAGCTGGTTTTCATTGGGTACAAAACTTTGAACTAATCTGACTGCATGATCTGGTAGAATTGTCTCCGTCTGTCCATCCGTCCTTCTTCTTCCGCTTATCCGGGGTCGGGTCACCGGGGTAGCAGCTTCGGTAGGGAGGCCCAGACGTCCCTCTCCCCAGCTGACTGAGATCCTCGTCCTATCTCTAAGGCAGAGCCCAGACACACTACGGAGAAAACTCATTTCAGCTGCTTGTATAAGGGATCTCATTTCTTCGGTCATTACCCAAAGCTAATGACCATAGATGAGTGTAGGAACGTAGATTGACCAGTAAATCGAGAACTTTGCTTTTTGGCTCAGCTCTCTCTTCACCAAACAGACCGGTACACGGCCCGCTTCACAGCAGAGAGACACACCCTTCAGAATCCTGCAGAGGGTATAGAGCTGATCCACTGTTCCACGGCCAGGACGAAAACCACACTGCTCCTCCTGAATCCGAGATTTGACTGTCAGCTGGACTCTCCTTTCCAGAACCCCGGAATAGAAATTACCAGGGAGGCTTAAGAGTGTGATTCCTCTGTAGTTGGAACACACTCTCCGGTCCCCTTTTTTAAATAGAGAGACCACCACCCCGGTCTGCCAATCCAGGGGAACTGTCCCCGATGTCCACACAATGTTGCAGGGCCGCGTTAAACAACACAGCCCCACAACATCCGGAGCCCTAAGGTACTCAGGGCGAATCTCATCCACCCCTTGAGCCTTGCCACCGAGGAGCTTTTTAACCACCTCGTGACTTCAGCAACAGAGATGGGAGAACCCGACCCAGAGCCCTCAGGCTCTGCTTCCTCAATGGAAGACGTGTTGGTGGGATTAAGGAGGTCTTCAAAGTACTCCGCCCACCGACATACAACGTCCCGGGTCAAGGTCAGCAGCACACCACCCTCACTATAAATAGTGTTGGTACTGCACTGCTTCCCCCTCCTGAGACGCCAAATCATGGACCAGAATCGCTTCGAAGCCGTACGGAAGTCCTTCTCCATGGCGTCTCCGAACTCTTCCCACGCCCGAGTTTTTGCCTCAGCAACCAGCCAAGCCACCTGCCGCTTTGACTGCTGGTACATATCAGCAGGGTCAATAAAGCCTTATAGGACTCCTTCTTCAGCTTGACAGCTTCTCTCACTGCTGGTGTCCACCAGCGTGTTCGAGGGTTGCCACCGTGACATGCACCGACAACCTTGCAGCCACAGCTCCGACTAGTCGCCTCAACAATAGAGGCACGGAACATGGTCCACTGAGACTCAATGTCCCCTGTCTCCCTCTGCTGGAGATGGGAGTTAAAGCTCCTTCTTACGGGGGACTCTGCCAGATGTTCCCAGCGTCCTCCCCCACCATCAGAGCCAGCTCACCACCAGGTAGTGGTCGGTGGAGAGCTCCAACACTCTCTTCACCCGAGTGTCCAAGACATGCGGCCGCAGGTCAGATGAAACAACAACAAAGTCAATAATTGAACTACAACCTAGGTTGTCCTATTGCCAAAAGCACATATGGATATTCTTATGCTTGAACATGGTGTTCGTTATGGACAATACATGACGAGCACAGAAGTCCAAAGACAGAACACCGCTCAAGTTCATGTCAGGTGGGCCACTCCTTCCAACCACGCCTCGCCAGGTCTCACTGTCATTGCCCACATGAGCGTTGAAGTCCCCCAGAAGAACAAGGGAGTCCCTAGGAGGAGGAGAAACCCTCTCGTTCACCGGGAACCCCAATTTACAGGCACCAAGATGAGTGGCAACAAGAATGCCCACTCCT
>NW_015151533.1:94924-100324 GCF_000732505.1 Cyprinodon variegatus
ACTCTCCAGTAACCCCTCTAAAGACTCCAAAAACCCTCTCGTTCACCGGGAACCCCAATTTACAGGCACCAAGATGAGTGGCAACAAGAATGCCCACTCCTGCTCGGAGCCTCTCATCAGGGGCAACTCCAGAGTTGAAGAATGTCCAGCCCCTCTCAAGGAGACTGGTTCCAGAGCCATGCGTCGAGGTAAGTCCAACTATCTCTAGTTGGAACCTTTCAACCTTGTGCACTAACTCAGGCTCCTTCCCCACCAGAATTGTCTCTGTAAAGTTCCTTAAGATGACATGTTGTGAACTGGCGCTATAGATATAAAGTAAATTGGATTTCATTTAATTTTCTACTGCCTAAAAATTGAGGTGTAGGAAAAGAAGACCTGTGGAGATGCTCTAGAGTAATGAGTGAAAGAATGATATCAAACTCATCCATCTGCTCTCTTGATTAGAAATCAAATGGGCTTCAGAAACAAATCTAATCTTTAAACTACCAGCAGGTGTGGGTCGGCATGCGTTACCTTGAAGACAGTTGGATGTGGTTGAACAGAAACCCTCTTCAGCACATGGCCTGGTTAACGGGAAAACATCCGGCCACCGACGTCCAAGACTGAGTCACTGCTTGACTTTGACCAAAGAGAGACAGTAGGAGAACAGAGAGTGGCAGGAGAAACTTGACTTCATCTGTGCCTGTCAAGGTTCTGAACAGAGGACCCAGTATTCAGACAGACAGACAGTAAGATATTTCAAAGGGCGTTTATTTGAAAACAACGGCCCTCCAGTGAGCAGCTAGGGCATCTAAGGCAGCAACCTCTGCAGAGACAAAACAAAGGTTACTGACCACGTCAAGCTGGCGGAGGATGATTATGAACGTGTGAGACAGTAACTTGGTCTTGAAGTTCAGTCCGTGCCCAGAGGAAGAGGTGGATTCCAGCCAGAAGGCTGCTGGCACAATGTGGTGAACACTGCCCAAGGAGTTTCAGGCACTGAATCCTTGAAGACTGCACAACAGGCAGGAGATCAGATCCATGTAGACAAAGGAAGGCAGGCCAAAGCCGGTGTCGAAGAGGTTCACTGGAGTCTGGACCAAAAAATCGTAGATCCGAAGAGGAAAACCAGGTCGGTGTCAGGAAGCAGATACAGGTTCAGTCAACAGGCAGAATTGTGTAGGAGTCTGAAGACAGGTCAGGCAAAGAGATCAAAACGAGAACAGGTGGGCTATCAGGCAATCAGGACACAAACGGGTACGCTAGAGAAATCTCACAAAAGGCTTGAATAATCTGGCACTGATGACTGGAAGCAGGCAAGTTAAATAGAGACTGGCACAGGTCAAACAAAATGAGCAGTGATGAGAAACTGGGTGGAGCTAGGCAGGTGAATGGAATGGACAATCATGCCAAGATCATGGCAGTGCCTGAGTTTGACAATGAGAATAAGAATCGAGTCTGTAACTACAAACATCCACATGAAATACTGGTTGATCCTTTTAGACATACTGTATTTAATCCTGCCTTCATTCTCCTTTTGTCATATTTATCCAGACATTATTTTAAACCCCTGTAGATAAATGCATTCATTTCATGAAATGCCTATAAACACATAAAAATGTTTGCTTAAAGGGGGGATAGAATGATTCTATAGGGTATTTGGTCCTTAAGGTCTCTGAATAGGGTGTGTAACAGTGGTTGGGCTGAAAATGGCATATTAGCCGTTCTATGAGCCCTAATGCAGCCTGGTTAAAAGCCCTAGAATGAAATGAACAGGTTTTCTTCCTTTTATGGTATGATCATGAATATTTAGATGAGCTGTGCCCTGATTGGTTGTTTTACAACGAGCCAAGCTGCTGAGCAAAGACGCATCATAGCAACAAAGACTCACTCACTGAACTGACGTCGTCCTTTTCGCAGACATGTCTTACTTTTCATACCTAAAAAATGTCCCGGGGCAATTTCAAAATCGTCCGGGATTTTGGTCGACTACAGTGCAACAGCCCCCTCCACCGCCGCAGCTGAAGACAACTGACCTGCACCGTGCCTAATACATACACACCTCACTCTTCACCTTCACTAGATGTGGACATACTTTAATATATTCTGCTGTAAAATTTCTCTTATATTTTTGTTTTTTACTGGAGGATTCAACCTATTTCACAGGATGCACAGCTTTGAGTGGTAACTAGGTGACTGTATGAGAGTACACAAAAACTTATTGGCTTAATTTTCTGACTAATCCAATCAATGTGCTTTCTGACAACCAGTCACCTGGAACTCTCGTTGAACAAAGCATTGCTTTGGACGAATAAGAATACATAGATTTCACAAGCAACCTCCTCCCCAAACCCCGCTCTCTCTTGTTGTCTGCGCAATCGAAGTAGTTCTGATCCACACATGGTGCACGAATTATTAAATTGCCTGCAATATTGTCAAAAGTACAGGCAAGAACCAAATAAGGCAACATCCCAGAGTTTACGTCAACTCTGTGCTTCAGTTGGATTCGCCCGTTTTATGGTGGAAGTTTAGAATTGGGAGATTTGCAGAGAAAGGAGGTGTTGATGCTCTTCTCTGTACGTCTGTTTCAGCCACTGAAATATTGTTATTAACCTATGGCAATGGAAACTCAGTTTTGCATTCTATGACCCCTTTAACGAGTAAAAAAAATACTAGCCTTTTAATGGAGAACACATTTTTCTTTCAAGCTAAAGTTTTTTCTTCAGCAAAAAAAAAATAAATAAATAAATTGTATCGTCTGGTCCAGGATCAATCCTGTAATAAACAGGCTGCAGAGTTCAAAGCTTACCTCCATTTGTCATGTAATAGAGAAACAACAAGCTAGGACGTCTGGTACTTTGGGTCTCCCGGCGCTGGACTCGGTGCTCTGGGGGGACGCCTCTTTGGCTCTCTACAACCACTATTGAGCATTTTTCCTTTGGATAAACTTTACATGCACAAGTGCACTCTGACAAACGACTACAGGTGTTTGGCTCCAGGTACTGAGAGATTCACTTCCATAGAGAAAGCCCATATTCTTATCTTCAGGTATCATAGAGTAGATGTTAGATAAATAATACTACTTATAGTTTAGCAATAGTATCTAGGTGTTACTTTATTGTATGTCTCGTACCATCGGTTGGTTTTGCTGTTCTTTTTTCATCTCTTTGCAGGTGATGAAGCAGACTGAAAATGTTACTATTATCTCCCTTTTATCTCGTCTTTCTTTTGTCTTTTCTCGTTTTTTTCCTGTTTTTCTTTTCCTGTACTACTTAGATTGCAGTGTCCATATAAACTGTAAAACTCCCTGCATAATTATAATAAAACAATTTATATGCATAAATCAAGCGGAACACTATGGCGATAGCCGTACTGTTCCACTTGTGAAAGTAAAATCTGTTGGGCTCTTTTTGGCATCAAGACAATTATTCTTATTGCCACATTGCCAGACAGGACACTGTAAAAAAAATATTAGCATAAGTATTTTGATGCTCTAAGAAAAAGAAAAATCATTTGGGTAAAAATCCTAAAAGAAGTTCTCAGTGTATCTGCTGTAAAGGCAGACTGTGAAACACTTTGAATGTTTACCAGAAAAACATTTGTTTTAAAGGCGCATTGTGCTACTTTGATTATGGCTGTTTTCTTTAGTGTATGTAAATGTTCTGTCCTCTCTAGCTTGTTAAGAAGAGGGTAAAACCAGACTCAGGTAATTCAGTTCCGAGGTGCTGTCAGGATGGAGAAGATCATCTTAAGCTTTCTCATTATCACAGGTTTCTACTGTTGGGGTGAAAAATACGTCTTTGTTAAGGATCCCCCCAAAACATGGTCTAAAGCAAAGGATTACTGCCAGGAAAAATATGTTAACATTTTAGCCCTTGACAATCAGAAAGTTGAGGAGGTGTTCAAAAAATCTGGATCAAACGAAGGATGGATCGGTATCTACTGGGAAAGTAGCATGGATAAATGGAAATGGTGGGGAGCCGGAGATGTCAACTACAGTAGCAGCACTCTTGATGTAGTTCTCAATTATGCTGACATAGCTAAGAATGTCTACTGGACAAATAATGGATGGGGATGGGAAGACGGTGAGTCTCTTATGAGTTTCTTCTGCCTGAACATGCTTGTGGTGCAGGAGCAGAAGACCTGGGAGGATGCTCTGGAGCACTGCAGAAAGAATGATACCAACCTCATCAGCCTGCTCTCTTGGGCAGAGAACTATCTGGCCATGAAAGAGATTGAGCCTTTGACCTTTAACGAGTCGGTATGGATCGGCATGCGTTACCTTGGAGACAGCTGGATGTGGGTGAACGGAGATCCTCTGGAGTACACTGCCTGGTTGTCAGGAGAAGATCAGGACTACCAGTGTCCGAGGCTGAGTCGCTGCGGGGCTTTGACCAAAGAGGGGAAGTGGGAGATCAGGGACTGTGAGGAGAAACTCAGCTTCATCTGTGCCTGAGTGAGACCAAGGATCAAGTCTCTGATTGGATACATCCACAATATATCATGTCATATTCTTTGCATCATGTTGTGTTGCTGTATATCATTTTAGTTATGTTTGATTCAGCATTTATCTGGATTTTTGTCATATTTAATCATCTGTAGATAGATGCGTCCAAAAGTAGTGATGTGGCTTTAATATAATAATGTCACTGTGTGGGCCTCATTTAACCTTGAATGTATGTTTAATGTGTTTGTTGTTGTGCTGTGATGAATATTAAATGAATTAAACACTGATTAAAGTGAGATTTTAAAGATTTAAAGATTTTTCTAATGGATTGTAGCACATTTTGAAACAGGTTTATAGCTGCTTCACACTGTCTGTTTTACTGTGTGCTGTTCATATTGTGCTAAATAAATCATACGTAGATCAAAAAATTAGGCTTTTAAGGTTCTGTTTTGCTTCATGTTTTTCAATTAAGTTCAGTTAAGTTTTCATTTAGCTTCAAAGTAGACCAATCTAGTAATCTAGAAACCTGGCTGGGATAGACACTTGGCTGAAATCTGTATTAATCAAATCGATCAATCCAGTTTGAGCTTTTGTCATTTTATCTGTAAAAATGCTCCTAAAGTATAATTGTAAAAACAACCACTTCAGTCTGAAGTAGTTGAACCGTATTCCTTGAACCCCAGTCAGCCTCAGCAGACGGCCGCTCACACTGAGCCTGTTTATGCTGGAGGTTTCTTCCTGTTTTTTTTTTTTTTTTAATCTTTTTTTTATTAGAAAAATTCAATTTAAAAGAATAGGTGCAACTGTATACAGTGGGCAAAAAGGATAAACAAACATTGTCATTTGTTTACAGGAAAGCCCAAAACCCCCCCCCCCCACAAAAACCCATTACAACAAAGATTCTTTCCCTCTCAATTATTTACAGAGGAAAAACTGAATGTTTATGCACTCCGATCCATCACCTTGTCCAGTCT
>NW_015151533.1:101754-103254 GCF_000732505.1 Cyprinodon variegatus
AATCAGCTAACCAGTATTTTCGCCCCTTCCCAAAATTACTTCAACGGAAGGTTTCCAGATGGATATGCGGAGCAAATCCATCTGGCGGCGTCAGGTTAAATTTGACCAGATCTATTGAAGTATTTTGTTAGGCAACATTTGCTGCCATTTTTTGTGGGATTTTGCTTCTGGAAAGTTAAGGGCATCATCCTGCACCCCCTGATGTTGTCTCCTCCCATCATTGATCAGGGACCAGTGGTTTGGAAGAGCGGCTTGGATATTTTGGCAACTTTTTAAAATCATCGTTTTCTTGACTGAATATATTTGCTGCTCTAAAATGATTATAAATTAGGTTAATGCCCACTGACCCCTCATCATCCTACATCTGCCCACCTTTCTCCAGGATGGTAAACACAGCATCCTGTCCCAGCAGACCACTTCGGGATTGTTGAAAATTGGCAGTGAGAGATGAGACGAGTACCTCATGTTTGTTGTCAAAAATGGTCTGACTGTTCCAGGATTCAAGGACTTCAGCATGAAAATGGTTTAGCTGTTTTCTTTGTACCGGGGTTGTGATGGTGCATAGATTGAAAATGGTATTCAATCTAAAAGATGATATTGCAGTTTCAGAAAATAGTCATGCCATATTTGATGAATGGGTGAAGTTATGAAATTAGAAACTATTTTGATTCTTAAGGCTTGTTTTTTGGCTCTGATGTCAATGAGTTTGAGTCCTCCCTGTTTATATGAAGCAATCAACAAGATTCCTTGACTGTTTACAAATAAATGATGAAATTTTAGTATTTAGTTAATTAAGTATTGAACCTGGCAAATCACATACGGTAAGTGGAAAGATGATTTTTGAAACGATTAAACTGTTAATTATTACTGTTTGCTTTCAAAGGTTTATTAGCTGTTGAACTCTGGTTTAATAATTTTTTCAGGTCTCATCTCTTGCCCCCCCATGCCGTTTGCCAAGATGCACACCCAGGACCTTGATGGTGTCCTCCGCCTCCCTGAAATCCCACCTGCCCGGTGTCCAAGTCACCCCGCCAAAATAAATGATTTGGGATTTTGAAATGTTAACCTTAGCTCCCGATGCTAGACCGTATGTGTGGATATGTTTGATTGCTAGATCTAGACTCTCTTCATTTTTGACAGTTAACGATGCATCATCTCGATACTGGAAAATGTTACTGATATTACCAAGTGGGGAATCTATACCTTGAATATTCTAAATTCTGTTTTATTAAGATGGCGAGGGGCTCGGCCACCAAGCTGTAAAGCAGGGAGGACAGAGGACACCTGTTAGATTCGAAATATTGTGAGTTCATTTTTCATATTTCATATAGGACAAAAATGAATCTGAAGCACAAAAGGATTTTATAAACAGAGCTTTTCCTGCAGGAAGGAGAAAGGCTGCTGCTCACATCCCAGCACCATTCTGACTCCCAACAGAACAGCAGAGTCTTTTATTCACAGAGCAGAAACAGATGGGTGGGTTTTATGACCCTAGAATGA
>NW_015151533.1:106438-108864 GCF_000732505.1 Cyprinodon variegatus
GTGCAACAATCTCTGCAGTTTACACAGAATATGATGATTTTAAGGCAGCACTGCAAAGGTTTTTTTTTTTAAACTCATCTACAATTGTAAAAACAACTAATTTCTTTCTGGAAACTGACACATCCACATACAAATTTTATAACCCCTCCTATGGTTCATCTTTTGCCTTGGGTGGTTAGATCCAGGAAGTAAAATGTTTTTGGGGATGAGCCTGAATGTATCACATGTGTGTCAGCTGCATCTCTAGAGTAACTTCCCCCTGCAGCATCTACATCTTTTTACGACTACTTCTCTGTCTGTAGGCTGTAGCACTAATTGCAATTTCCTTAACAAATCTCTGCCTAATAGATTAACTGGACAGTTTGGGCTTAACACAAAATCAGCTTCCACCGTGAATCCCTCTTCATCAGTGACAAATTGTTTTTCAGAAATGCGTTGAACTACCATTTTCCCATCAGCAGAGACTACTGTGATCCATTTCAGTCCCGGTTTAACCTGAGGTATTGTATCCCTCAGAATAGATATATTGGCCCCGGTGTCACACAGGAATTTTACTTTTACCCCTTGGATGTTTAAATGCCAGTATGGTTTTTCTGATGTGTTTAAAAAAAGAAAGGAAAATATGCTGTAGGTCCAGGACTTCCACTGGGTCCACAATTAACTGCAATTTTTGCTGGTGCACATGACTCCTGGCATCAGTGCTGGTCATAACACTGGTGATGGGGAGGGTCACTCTGCGGGGGTCTGGACATTCTCGAGCAAAATGGCCCTCCTTATCACAATTGTAGCACCTATTGTGCTTTCTACGTGACCCATTGTTTTTCCCCTGTGACCACTCCCTTGAGCCCAATTATGGTCCAAACTACGCTTCATAGCTGTTTCTATGTTTTAGCTTGCACGATCCACCTATTTAATCCCTCTAATTTTTTTTATTCCCTGTAGGTAGCTTGCATGACTAAAATAATTTTCCGGTGGGTAATTATTATTTTTTTTTGTCTTTTTAGTTTTCCGGTTCCGAATCTAATAGTTTTGGAGACCATGCAGGCAGGGCCGGCGATTCCTATAGGCCAGATAGGCAATTGCCTAGGGCGACAAATGTGTTGGGGGCGCCCTCTAGCGTCGCCCTTAGGCTTACTTCCCATTAATCATAGAATTAGAAAAAAAAGCNGCAATCAGCTGGTTTTCCTTCGATAGAAAACTTGGAATCAATCTGACTGGATGATCTGGTGAACTGGAAAGTGACCTGAGATGACATGATGTGAATTGGAGCTATAGAAATAAACTGAAATGAAAAATTGGTTTGGTATTGACAGCTAGGCAGTGTATGTATCTAGACAAAGAAACCATCTAAAAGACTTTATCTTATGCACTCTAGTAGTGGAAATGCTTAGAAGCCGGACTGTATGAACAGATATTCTTGATTTTGAAAGGACCTCATGTCAATTTCCTAAAGGTTGTTTTTCCACAGACTGGGCACCTGAAGTTGTTTAGCTATCCCAATTAAGCAATAATGATGAACTTAAAAAACATGAACAGTTTAATTTTATCTTTTTAAATAGGTCCACTTTCAGATCCATTTGAAACCATGTTTATAAATGGTTTGGCTTCTACCTTGAGATGACATTTTATGTCATGAGTCTTTCTTTACTGGTTTCAGCTGGTGTCCACCATCGATGTAGCTGCAGCAGCAGGGACAGTCCAACCTCAACACAGACATCACATTTAACCTGAGTCTGTTGCTGCTGCACTTAGCATTTGCACACATTATTTATCACATCACATCATTTTACATGATCAGAGTTAGGTATATTTGGGTAACTTGAAGACTGTTGCATGAAGCTGGACCCAATATACAGATAAGAGGAGAGGCCAATTAAATATCTTAATGACATATTTCAAAAACTTACAAAAAAATATAAATTGAGTCAAATGTTGGATTCATGCAGCGACAGTGGGAAGGAAAAATAAGCAATTTTCCACACAACATGCCATCCCTCATGCCGACTCTAACCTAACGCATGCACATTTTGGGAGAAAGGAGAAAACTGTGACATAGATGATGAGGTGAAGATCTGAAGCCAGATTAAGTTCTCTTATATATTCAATAATTCAATATCACATTATATTAAAAAAATTAATCAGATCAACATTATTATAAACATCCAATATAAGCGTAATCCGTGGTTGCAGTGGTAAACCATGTCTATACACAGTTCAGCTATGTATAGAAATGGTTAGTCTTTATCGGGATGATGTAAAAATATGTATTTATCTACCTATTGCAATTGATGCAATTTAATCAATCGAATCAACATTAGCTACAGTTACATGGACACAAATAATCGGATTGAAGGCCTGATCAGATCAAAAATGTTTCATGTAAACATGTCAGACTGAAGATTCTAATCCGATTCGGTCCGATTGGA
>NW_015151533.1:109817-112032 GCF_000732505.1 Cyprinodon variegatus
GAGCGGCCATCTGCTGAGGCCCACTGGGGTTCAAGGAGACAGAAGCAGACATAGAAAAAGAAGCATAGATACAAAAGGCAACTGCAAAAGGCAGCTGTAAAAGAGCTAAACAGCTCCCACGTCAGAGGATGAAGAGAGCAAATACAGTTAGTCACAGTCAGAAAAAACTAGCCTACTTGACTTTCGGTATGCTTTTCTGGTAAGTTTGTGTGTTTACCTTCAACTAAAACTTTTTGTTTATCATATCACAAATAAATGAATTACCCTAGTAGACCTCCTTCCACTTATAGTATCCGACTAGCAAACGCGTATGCAAATATGAGGTATTGCGCATGCGTATTGACCATAGGTATACTGGTCTGACAGAACACTGACAATGGTAATGAAGATGTGTGCATTGGTACACTGCTAATGGTACGATAAATAGTAGCTTTGTTAAGATTTTCAGCATCTCCTACTGCATATAGGAACATATCACTAGAGGAAACACAGATAATCTGTATTAATTCAATTCAGTTTATTTCTATAGCGCCAATTCTCAACACATCTCATCTCAAGGCACTTTACAGTTCACCCGATGTCAGGTCTAAGCACCTAAAACATCATACATACATGCAGGGAAAGAAAGAAGGCACGGAGACAATTAATTTAGTTTTACCCGCGAGGAGAGTAGGAAGAGACTGCAGAGTTTACAACCTCCACCTCTGCAGTCCCAGCGTTCTGCTCGCTATTTATTAGAAATCAGGGGTCCCTTGTTACATCAGCTGAGACTGCTCTAGAGACGAGAAACATGAAAAATTCAGACTTGCAGTCTCAGTAAACATCCTATAAATCTCAGGGTTCAGTCAAAGTTCAGCAGGTCGAGTGCTGCCCGTAGATCACCAAACAACCTCCCCAAAAGCAAATCTACAAATCACAGTATACTTCAGAAAAGGTGGCTATAAACACATGCATATAGCACCCAGCTTTATGCATGATAACACTACACAGATACATTTATATACAATTATTCTAACACCAGATCATCCAGTCAGATTGATTCAAAGTTTTCCATCTAAGGAAAACCAGCTAATTGCATCGACTCATTGACTCTTCAGCAATCCCTCACACTAAGCATGCTTGTAGCGACAGTGGAGAGGAAAAGCTGTCACCCCTATCACAAAGTGTACACGCAGCCATTTATAATAACATAGGCAGTAAAGAACATTCCCTCACATTCACATCCAGTTTGCGCTGCACGCAGATTAACAGCTATAAATTGGCCAAAGTAAGAAGGATTGCCTCGTTGCTTGAAAAAAAGGCCATATTTTTAACTTCAGCTACCACAGTATACATGTCGGATTAAATAATACTATTTATACTTCAGCAATAGTATCAAGGTGTTACTTTATTGTATCTCTTAATAGTATATCCGTTGGTTGTGCTGTTCTTTTTTCATCTCTTTGCAGGTGATGAAGCAGACTGAAGGCGTTTTATCGTTATCTCCCTTTTATCTCCTTTTTCTTTCATATTTTCTCGTTTTCTTTTCCTTTCCTGTTCTACTTACATTGCAGTGTCTCTGTAATCCGTAATACTCCCTGTATGAATGACAATAAAGCTATATATATGCATAAATCATGTGGAACACTATGGCGATAGCCGTACTGCTCCACTTGTGAAAGTAAAATCTGTTGGACTCTTTTTGGTATCAAGACAATTATTCTTAATAAAGTGTTAAAAAAAAACAAAAAAAAAAACACATTTATCTGGATATTCTTGAATAAGCTTATTTTTTAAGATGTACAGTAATTCATGCTGTAACACTATGATATCCGCATTTTTTTCATACATACCCTCAACCGTGAAATAATGACTTTTTTTCTACCCATTGACATGTTTTATACTCATAATTCAAATTTTACAAACACAGAACTAACAGGTTAATTAGTATCATACCTACATAAGCTAGAAGGGATAAACACAGCAGCTGCCAGATGATCTAAGACAAACATTCAAGATTTTACATTATTTATCCAGAGACTCTTGCAATTCAGTGGATAATTTAGGTGACATTTTAATTTCTAAAATCAAAACTGTTATTGGTCCGATTGCTAATAATAACAAATATAACAAAATTTTGGAAAATGAAAACCTCCTCGGAGGAAAAGATTTTTTTTTTTTTGTTTTTACAGTGTCCTGTCTGGCAATAACAATAATTGTCTTGATGCCATATAGC
>NW_015151533.1:113147-114376 GCF_000732505.1 Cyprinodon variegatus
CACACACACACACACACACACACACACACACACACATAAATATATACATATAAATAAAATAAAAAAATTCCCCTAAGCAGGAGGAGAAATGCAAGCGGAAAAACCAGAGCCCAAAAAGAAAACCCAAGACCTGCACCTCACCATGCCGTGCTGCTCCCCTCCCCCCCGAACAGGTACCACAAGACCAGCATCGGAAAAAGCACCGCCCAGGAACCAGCACCAAAGCGAAGGCACCAGCACCGACAATCCCAGAACAACACCCGGCCCCATCCCGAAGTGAATCCAGTCCCGGGCTCCAGGGATCCAAGGCCCCAGGGGCACCCAACCCCCAGACAGGAGCCCCAGCAAGGCCCCGGCCGGCCGGGGCAGCGGAGAGGCCGCCAGAAATGAGCTGGCAGCCACCCGGGCATCCACCCCCAGACCCAGTGCCCCACCAGTGTACCGGCGAGCCCCGACGTCAGCCAGCGGAGGGAGAGCAGGACGGGGGGAACTGGCTCCGCAGTTAGCGGAGACTTGAGATGTATTTGGGGGAGGGTGCAGTTGAGACCCCAACCTGGGAGAGAAAAAAAATAAATAAAAAAAAATAAAATAAAATAAAGTAAATAACTAAATAAAGAATAAAAATAAATAAATAAATTGAAACGCGGACACACATTCACACATAACACTCACATCCAATAATACCAGGACCAAAGACCCGGCGGCACCGGTGGTTGGTCCCGGGACTATCGGATGACCCAATAAGTGAACCTAAAATGGGGCGGAGGGGAGCGGCGACACCGCCACAACAACCCATCTTATCCTGCTTCGAGCTCGGCCACCCACCCCGCACACGGACCAGACAACCCCCAGCAAGAGCGCCCCCCCGGGACCGGGGCCCACCCATCCCGTGCAGGCCACCCAACCAGAACCGCCCCCCCGAAGAAGAAAAAAAAAAAAAACTACTTCTACCAGGCACTTCATGCCCCTCCTTCCAACCTTCTTTGGGGAGAGCAGAAGCGACAGCCCCGCCACCGGCAGGCCACCTAGGCCCCGCAGCCGGCCCCCGCCAAAACCACGGACAAGGTGGCTCACTCTTACTCCTGGCCCCAGACTCCGGGAGGCAGCAGGAGAACAGGGGCGTGAGAACACCCCGATCCTCCCTGCCCCCGCTCAGATGTGGTGTTGATGCATGTTGCTCTCAGATGTAGTTAAAACTGGGAGTACCAAGAGGGGGTGTCCGGCACAGT
>NW_015151533.1:115959-118616 GCF_000732505.1 Cyprinodon variegatus
CCCCAGGCAGATTCCCCCACCCAAAAACACAACGAAACCACTCCATCCCGCCGACCACAGCAAACACAGAGCAGCCCCGCCCGGCGCGCGCCAGAGCAGCAAAGCCGCCCCAGATGCGCACCAGAAGCCGGCACAAGCGGGAGGAAAAGATTTTGAATAGACGAGTGCTCCATCACATGAAACGGCAATAAAATGGTTTTGATTATAGAGTAAAAAAAAAAAAAAACATCCAAACATCTTCTTGAGGAGTTCATTTGTCTTTTAGGACAAAGTGTTTTCTTTAGAAAACAAAATGCTTTTCTTATCAAGTCTGGTCCAGGTTCACGCCGGTAAAAAAAGATGTTTGGAACACAAAGTGAGGATGATTTCTACTTCCTTATTTTTATTTGACATTTATTTTTACAAGCCATGTCATTGCAATCCAAAACATCCTTTTCAAACAGAGCTGCTAAAGAATCGCTCACTTTAATGGTGTGATGTTTCACTTCTCATGCATAGCGCACACAGAAAAGCCGCCTCTTGGTGTTCCTGGTGAACACTTTGAATGTTCACCAGGAAAACATTTGTTTTTAAGGCGTATTCTGCTGCTTTGTTTATGAGGGCCCGGATGGTAACTTTGTGTATGAAAATGTTCTGCAATCCACCCAGTTTGTAGAAATTATAGAGCCATACTCAGATCTTTCAGTTCCACGGTGCTGTCATTATGGAGAAGATCATCTTCAGCTTTCTCATCGTCACAAGTTCCTTCTGCTGGGGTGAAAAATATGTCTTTGTCAGCGAAGAAAAAACTTGGCAAGAAGCTTGTGATCACTGCAAGGAGCACTATGCTATCATTGTACCCCTCAAGAATAAGCATGTGGAGGAGGCGTTCAAACAATCTGTAATTAAATCCGGATCAAAGGAAGGATGGATCGGTGTTTACTGGGATGACGGCGAAGGGAAATGGAAATGGACTACAGGATCGGAGGTCACCCAAAAACATCACATTAAAGCAAATGCTTCCACTTTAAAAGAAAATGCCTACTGGACAAATAATGGATGGGAATGGGAAGACGGTACCTCTCGTAAGAGTTTCTACTGCCTGAACATGCCTGTGGTGCAGGAGCAGAAGACCTGGGAGGATGCTCTGGAGCACTGCAGAAAGAATGATACCGACCTCATCAGCCTGCTCTCTTGGGAAGAGAGACATATAGCTAGGAAAAAGATCCAGGATTCAGCCATTCAGCGGGCATGGATCGGCGTGCGTCACCTTGGAGACAGCTGGATGTGGGTGAATGGAGACCCTTTGGTCGGCCCTGACTGGTTGGAGGACGATCAGGACTACCAGTGTCCGAGGCTGAGGCGCTGCGGGGCTTTGACCAAAGAGGGGAAGTGGGAGAACAGGGACTGTCAGGAGAAACTCCGCTTCATCTGTGGCTGAGTGAGACCAAGGATCAAGTCTCTGATTAGAAAAATCTGCATCATGTTGTGTTGCTGTGTATCATTTTAGCTATGTTTGATTCAGCATTTATCTGGATTTTTGTCATATTTAATCATCTGTAGATCGATGCATCCAAAAATAGTAATAGTTTCACTGTGTGGGCCTCATTTAACCTCGAATGTATGTTTAATGTGTTTGTTGTTATGCTGTGATGAATATTAAATGAATTAAACACTGATTAAAGTGAGATTTTAAAGATTTAAAGATGTAACAGAGTGAATTAGAATCAAGTCTTTGTTCAGAAATTATCACCATACCATAGTATATTCGTTTATAGATATTTCAGAGATATTTAATTCTGTTTTTTGTCATATTACATCCTTTATGTGAATGTAAAACATCTGTAGACAATTTCCTTTCATTAATGGGGTTTAATCAAACTATTTCACTTAGTGGGCTCTATGTAACATTAAATGTGTGTTTAATATGTATGATTCTTATATTTTGGTCATAAGTGTGTTAACGTAAAAAAAAAAAAAATTAGTTAAACATTGATCAAGTTAGTTTATTTTGAAGGAAAGCAATAAATCTAAAAAAGTTCCTAACTTGCTTTACATTAATCATGTTTAAGTGTGTGCTGCTGCTGTGCTGAATAAAACATGAGTGGATCAGATATCAAGTCTTTTGTATCCTTAACTTATAATTTGGTTTCCGTTCCGTTTTTTCACATTTAGTGACCGTTTACCACAAAGTAGTTAGAAAATAGACAATAAATTAACAAATACATAAATAAATGAATACAAATTTAAATTTTTAGTTATTGACTCATATAGTTGTTATAAGTATTAGGTCCCGGCGGTATGCACAGACCTTTTGAAGAGCAGGTTCCTCACCGCTATAGACGGCACTTTATCATGCATTTTGGCTCCCGAGGGGGCACTTAACACATTGGTTTCCATAAGGACACTTTAGCATGCATTTTTTAACAATTGGGCCACAACACAGGGGCTCATGCTGTGGCGTTGCATATAATTATTATGATATGTTACTTTAAACAGAAATGCATATTTTGTCAATATTTCTTTTGAGCACATAGGATTTTGGATGTCATTTTATTCCTGTAACTGCTTGACTGTGTCACTGCCAGATAAGTACTCACTTTCCGTACTTGAGTAAAAGTACAGATACTTGTGTTAAAAAATACTCTGGTAAAAGTGGAAGTACTGATTAAACTTCT
>NW_015151533.1:120534-121736 GCF_000732505.1 Cyprinodon variegatus
AAAGCCTTGCAGGGCAGCCTAAAGCCCACTGCCAACATTAAGACAGGAAAAAGAAAAAGAAAATAACAAAACGCTCAGTTCAGGGGTTTGATAAAGTATGGGAATCAGGAAATTGTCTATATACCAAACAAAACGATTGTTTTTCTCTACTTCAAAAAACACTTTAGATTTAAAAATGTAAAAAAATATATATATTTTTATCTCTTTAATTTAAAAAGTATAATATGGCTGCATAAACACCTAATTATATTTCAGTGTTAAATTCTGTTTAAAGTAACATATTATAATTAAAAATGTCTCCAGAACTTTACTGGTTGATGATTTTCTTTATTCAGACCCTGCTGGTTTTTAATTGGTTACCCCTGCTCTGGGAATTTTGTTGTGGCATACCCACCTTCAAGCACCGATATACGATGTGTCACTATTTAGTTTCCCTTTTTCTCATATCCGGTAAAGGAAATGATCTCTCCCCTGATGTATGCCTTTAAAACTTCCCATACTACTGAGGTGGACATATCAGGTGTTTTGTTGAAAGCAAAGTTCACAAACTCTTCAATCAAATGCGTGTTTTGAGACGCCATGGTGAATTATAGTTCTTAAAACAAATAATCATAGAAATTGGTGAGTGATAAGATATAACAATAGCATCATATTTACAGATAGATACTACTGAAAGAAGTAATCAGTGCAGGTAAAGTTGTGATGAACATGAGTAAAAAGGAAAACTCCGTCTTGAAAAGGTTAAAAAAGCGGCAGGTTTCAGAGACAGCAATCTCCTCCATAAAGGACAAAATGATCCCATATCTTCCTCGCACAACAGCCAAAAACTGTCAGGCAGTCCAGCAAACTAGATTGCAACAGTTTTATCCATTTTTATTTTTTGTTTGTGGTTTGATCAGCAGTTCCAGTAGAAGCTAATTTACTAAACAAAATCCTACAGGAAGCCGTCAGTCGTCACGATGCAAACATAATGAAAATCCGTGACAGGGATCACTCCCTGCAGCCTGACCAGTTCTGCACGTTCAATGTGCATGATTTATGAACCTTAAAGGAATAGTACACCCAAAACATGATTAGCCTTCATTTTCTACTCACCCCCATGCTGAACAACACTGTGGAGTACTTTTTTGATATCTCAAATGCATCTGGAGATCTGGGAGGCTTCTTGCTGTCTGCTGACATTCAAATAATGGAGGTCTATG
>NW_015151533.1:125252-127324 GCF_000732505.1 Cyprinodon variegatus
AGTAGAGGTATTTAAACGTAGTAGAGGATATGTACCGGTATATAAAACCCGTGCGCTATAGTCTGGTGCGCCTTAAATACAGTAATGGCACACATAACTGAGACTGCGCCTTTTAATACGCTGCGCCTTATTGTGCTGAAAATACGGTACTCAGTTTTACTGTTGCAGAGGCTGGACTTGTAGCATACATGTAAGTGGAGTCAGGATTTTTTTTTACAAAAAGGCAAAATAATTGTGAGATGGCTGCGAAAGAAGAACAAATGTGAAACCATCCGACTTGTCTCTTGGTTTTTATTGACAGGAATTTAAAACAACATTAGGAAAAGTGGAGTTTTCATTGACCTAAAAGGAAAAAAAAAGGCGAGGCACTATGTGGAGCGTGAACATGGCTGATGAGCACAATTGGAGATCAATAAACGGATCGGCACAGTGAGTTAAACACAAGTTAAACAGCAAACACAGCGGCAGATTCACCATGGCTCTGTAGAGGTTAGTTTACATTTTTCTTTCCATTTCAAATGCAGGAACTACTTCCTACAAATACATATATTCTCTTTTTATTAAATTTCTATATATACACACGCAATAAATAAAAAACATTGGAAATAAATGCACTCTGGAAGTGCCATAATGTGTCCTGTATGTTATCTGTTAACAGAACCTTCTATGTGAAAGGAAACCCTCTTCTGCATATTGATCAAGCAATGTTTCACTAGCAGGATTAACATTTTTTAACATTTTTGTGATGCCCCTTTCAACTTGTGTTTACAACAACATTAACAGAAAAAAAAATGTCTGCTGCCATCTGCTGGTCAGCAGAGGAGTGAAAGCCTCCCGATCCAAAACAGTACAGATGTATCTCCTGCATAAATAAATTTATATCTACAAGGAAATTATTCTGAATAAAAAAACAAACCGATTGGATCATCCATCTAAGATTGGCCTGAAATGATTTGAATTGTGATGAATCAGGGTTGGATGTGCTTAGAACCCCACAGCCCAATTAGCCATAAACCCGAATATTTAAAAAAAACCTGTTTGATCCAGTTTTTCTGGAACAAAATAAGAAATATTTCAGATAAAACATTTTTTTAAACCAAAATGAATCATAATTGCATAAAGCACATAAATGCTGCTTTTAACCGCATTAAGTAAAAAGGCTTTAATGTGATTAGCTTAGCTTTAGCACCCACTAATATATCTCTGAATGCTCGTTATTGTCTGGTAAGTAAATCAATGCAGAAGAAGAAACATTGCTCAGTCCTATGCAGCTGTTAAAACATCTCATAAGTTCCGGTACTCAGTAGCATTCGCACAGATCAGAATCTTAAAACACATTAACCTTTTTTTAAGTGGTATTCATCCACTGGTATGCCTCAGCAGAAATATGAATTGGGGAAAAATTCACTTCACGGTAGAGGGATGGTCACAGCACTTCAGGGCGAACATGAGAGGCGTTCAGGTGCGTCGTCACAAACTTATGTTTTTAACATTTAAAAACTCACCCACACTCTTAAAAACATGTATCCACCTGATGCTTAGTGTCCTGGCACTGCGTCCGTTTCACGGTCTTTGACCTCATCGGCTCCCTTTTCTTCATCCTTTAAAACCCGGCCGGGTTTTGGTTGGTTTTTTTTCCCTCCCCCATCAGCTGCTCTTCAGGACTTGAGGCCCATTCGAGCCATGAGCTGTTCGTACACGGTCCAAGCCATGGCAGCCATCAGAGTGCGGCGGAGAGACCTCGGCACTGCCCCGCGGAAAAATCCGGAAATGCCCTTATCCTGAGGAAAGAGAGAAGAAGTGAAAATTTGAAAAGATCGGTTAAAGTGAACCGAGAAACATTCGTTTTAAAAACAAATGTTGGGATGAGAGAATAAAGCTTAACGGGTCTTAGTCTTCCACCGTCTCTTTCAACCCCATTTCCTGTCAGCCCACTTTCACATAAAGACCACTAGTTCCCCCAAAACAAATATTAAAAAGCCAGTATCACATTCAAGACTCAAACCTATAAATACTGGAAAGTAAAAACTTTAATAGATAAATTGCAAAAAAGTTTTTTTTTTAAAAACAAT
>NW_015151533.1:128384-130420 GCF_000732505.1 Cyprinodon variegatus
TGCAGCAAATGGACTGATCCAATATGGTGGACACTGAAGGGGGGGGGCTGAGACACAATATTATAAGCGTTCTGATGGCATTTTACCAAAAGTATTTTTATCAAAAACATAATTAATGTGCAAAAATAAAGAATAGTTGTATTAACCATACAGGTAAACAGAGGTTTATGGGGCCCCCAGGAACTTGGGGCCCTAGGCACCTGTCTAGTATTGCCTAATGGTAACTCCCCCCCCGCTTGGGTATAATGTTATGACTGATATTTAGTCTGCTGTGAATCGCTGTGATCTAAAGAGTCTAGACTTTAATTGGGATGATGGTTTTGATTTACTTGTTTTTCAGCAATCGGAGGAGAGAGAAATACTGCGGCGAAACAGAGGAATAAAAGATACTTTAGATCAAACGTGGCTGTAGTTTGTTACATTTAAATGTATCACTTTTTCTTAAATAAAATTTATGCGATGGTTGAAAGTATAGATTTTGATTAATCAGACATGTTTTTACCTTCATACAAGGAGAAAAACTGCATTAATTTCTTATCAAAAACATAATTAATGTGCACAAATAACTAATAGTTGTATTAACTATACATATAAACAAGAGTTTTATGGGGCCTCCAGGAAGTTGGGGCCCTAGGAAACTGCCTAACTATCAGGTAGGCGTCACATCTGTATTGCTGTTAACTGTTTTGAATTTTCTCTGGAGCAAAACGCAGGGACAGACATCAGACCTGTTAACTACTGAAGATTGTTGGCGTGAAACAATCAGAGCGGCTTTAGGGGACGATGTCAGCCTCATTGTTTACGGCATTAAAATGTAACGCATCGCTCATCTGCGACTTTCTCCAACATTCTTTTATTTTCACTCGCTCAAATAAAGTGTAAAAACACAGAGTCTGTCACTCCAACCTAAACGCCCACAGCGGACGCACCTTATAGATGTAGCGAACAGCATCAGCCGTGCTCCAGTGGGACGGGCTGACTTGAATGTGAGTCTTCACCACATCTGCAGGCTGTGTGGCCAGAGAAGCCATGACGCCTGCCACCACCCCACAGCCGAAGTTCACCAGTGGGGCGTACGGCGCTGATGTCACCTCTGAGGAAGAGGATGTCGAACATGAGAACTCCAGAGGTTGGTTTGTTTATGCTAACTCTGTGCCGTACTCACCCTGAGGCAGCGCTCGCTTGGCCTGGCTGTAAAACATGACGTAGATGCCGGAGAAGGGAGCGTCGCGGAGCAGCGTAGCAGTCAGCCCAGAGAACAGCGATCTGACTCCCTCCGTCTCGTACATGCTCCTCAGGGCCCCAGGAACACTCGCATAGTTATAGAAACCACTCTGAAACACAAGCCGGCATCTTCTTTACTGAACGTTACGACGTGTCATCGAATAAAACCGGACAGACTAATGTTAAAGTTAGAAAATACAGTTTTTTTTCATGTAGTTCTACTAAATGATAAAATAATAACTTCTATCCGATATCATCATCAGAGGATATCCTAGTGTTTATCATCAATTACAGGATGGATTGAAGCATCAATATAGATCAGGGGTAACTAATTAACAATCAGCAGGGTCCGAATAAAGTGACCCGAGTAAAGATCTGGAGACATTTTAAATTATAATCTGTTACTTTAAACGGAATTTAATACTGAAATAAAACAAGGTTTGGTTTATAGACAATTTGATTCACATATTTTCTCAATCACCTGAACTGACGGTTTGTTATTTTCTTTTTTTCATGTTTCATGCATCCATGTTATACATTGAAATTTTAAATAAAAAATATAAGAAATTTAATTTTTTTTTTCCATTTTAAAAACTAAATTGCTTTTTGAGTAGAGAACAACAGTCGTTCAGCTATAGAGACAATTTCCTGACTCACTTTTTTTTTATAAAACACCTGAACTGACTGTTATTTTTTTTCTTTCTTTTTTCTGTCTTAATGTTGGCAGTGGGCTTTAGGCTGCCCTGCAAGGCTTTAAACCTGGGTTTAACCGGAGACTAAGCCATTCTCAAGCACATATCAAGGAGCTCATT
>NW_015151533.1:132031-132559 GCF_000732505.1 Cyprinodon variegatus
GCGGACCGCGGTCCGCTAATCTATGACCTCTGGTATAGACTCAGCACTGACATCAAAACTAATGAGACAACCTTGAACTTTATACATTTTCTTCCAAGCAGCACTCACAAACTTTGACATTTCTTCTTGTGATTTTTTAATGATAATCCAATAAAGCGTAGTGCATTATTGTAAAGGGAAAAGATGAAGATCTAGGGCAGCAGGTCGCAAGCTTTCCACGAGCAAAACTATTAATCGCAATAATCTGGTTTGATCCATAATTGAATTATGTCAAATAACTTGAGTTTAGACCCCCAAAAGCAATTATTATACCAAGATAGTAAAAAGTATATAAACTAGGGCTGCAACTAACGATTATTTTGCAAACTGATTAATCTGTCAATTATTTTTCAGATGAATCGATTAATAATCGAATAGCAAAGGTTCCTTAAAGTCACAGTAAAGCAGCTGTTCCAACCATTGCTTTCTCGAATTCTCCCAGTGGTGCCCGACTTTACCCCAGTGAATAAAGTGAATGTGATTGGTCGA
>NW_015151533.1:133001-137698 GCF_000732505.1 Cyprinodon variegatus
GCTTCCAGCCGTACATGTTTGAGCCCTTGCCTCGCAACGCTGCCAGTTCTGTTAGCTCTACGCCTGCGGAAGACACAGACGTCCATCCCCGTGAACACTGGGACGCAACTCAATGGGAAAGGAAAGGATTCTGATTTCAACCGTTGCGTATATCAGCTGCGACATATGAATCAAGATGCTATGACCGAAAAATTTGATTGACACATGACTGCTGATATATGATTGGCCGAATTAAGGTGTTCAGGCTGACGTAGAACTAACTGGCCTGCAGAAGATAACGAAAAAAAACCACAGATTTTAAGACAGGATTTTTCTTAAAATAGAAATTTTCTAACTTTCTAACAATGTCGTCTTATAAAGATTACATTTATAAACATGGTTAAGCCAGAATGATTTGACATTTAAATATGCTTTCACTACGACTTCAAAGAAGACTTTTTATGAAATTCTGGATAGAGCATATTAACAGTCAAAAAATATAAAAATACATTTTTTATCTTAAATGCCAAATGTTTATTTCTTTTGTTACAATTTTGATATAACTACTGATCTAAGTCGGTCGCTCTGTCAGCTAAAGGCACAATTTAGAGTATATACTGCAGCTAACCATTAATCGATTACTAAATTAGTTCATTTTCAATTAATCAGGATTAATTGTTTCAGCCCTGGTTTAAAAAAAGATAGATATGCCAGACAAATATAAAATTAAATAAAGTAATGTTGCCATGGGAGCAGCAAGTAGCTCTGGGATGGAAATGTAGTAACACCAGAAAAGAAAAGTAGTAAAACCAAATTTATTTGCAAGTGTTCATATACATTATCATATTTATTTTTTTAAATTAAACTTGACAGGATTTGTTTTTTCCCTGGCCAATTAGGAGGCGGCGTTTTAGCGGCACCACAGTCTGTATTTCCAGCGGCGTTGACAGAAAGAACTGAAACTACTGGGTTAGAGAGCAAAAACAGCCTGTTTGAGGAGAAACCAGAGGTAAAAATTCAACAGCTGCTCACCTCAAAACGCGTCTTGATGACGGTGAACGGCAGCATGCAGATTCCCGCCACAGTTCTGGCTCCGGCTCCGAGCAGAACGGCCTCGCCGGCGTTCGGCGCTCGGTCCAGGAAGAAGTGCTGCTTCAGAGAGTAGAAGGTGCTGAAATAGATCCCCACGCCGGGGATACAGCGAACAAACGACTGCAGGAACAGGCAGAAACAGCAACGGTTAGCTGGACTCCCACTTTTCTTCACACAGAAGTATCTTTATGGCCACAAGAAAACACTGAAAGATCGATTAAAGTCTTTGCATGCATGACTGAAGCTGGACTGACTACATTTGGAATAAAAAGAATTTTGTTACTTGGGTGACAAAACAAAATTGTTTTTTTTTTTCCCTAAAAAAAAAAAAAGCTTCAAATCTTCATCAGTTTTTAAGATTCCAAATTTTTATTTATTTATTTTTTTAAGAACTGATCTACAAGCCAAATATCTGTGGTTTCATAGATTAGACAGATGGTAACATGAGCTGAAAGCAGCAGGATTTACTGCTGGATGATCAGCAACAAAACCGATCCAAACTTTCCTCAAAGACATTTATAAAGAAAAGTTTTCAGAGGATTAGAAACATCAAAACCAGCAGCGTACCGGTGAGACTCCCTTCCACAAACTGAAGAAATTCTCCGTCCTGATAACGTGAATGAAAACCCGTAACATCCCCACCTTGGGAGCTCTGTAGGGATTAAATGGGAGAAGTATTATCATCTTGAAATGGATAAATGCATAGAAACAGCCGTTTCTAAACGGTCTCAGATTTTATCAAATTACACAAAGCTCAGATGTGTTTATCTGGAGTTTTAAGAGGCAGAACATCACAAAGTTTAATGAAAAGCGGAAGGTAACACTTTGATTTCCCAAACAAACTAAATAGTGTTTACTTTTGTATTCAGTTCCCACACATGAATCTTATATATATGAAAAGGTGGTGGCAGTATTGTGATGTGGGACAAAATGGAGGCTGCTAAGTTAATTGAGAAGATAGATTGACTTGCTTTGAGCAGGTAAGTAAGACTATTTGCCAGCAAAAGATGAGGTAATGGAAATTTCCGTTCATATTCAGAATTCAAACTTCTGAAAGTACTTTAAATATAAAATTATTCCATCCTGTTCAATAAATGATCTGTGCTTTTAATTAAAAGCAATTTTTATGTGAATGTGCTTTACTGGAGGCATCCATGTTTGTCAAAGAACACTACTGCCCCCTCACTCTGGTGAATTTCAATGGTGAAGTCCTCTGGAAGCTGGAATAATTGCAGCTACCAGGGTTAGCATCATCGCGTGACGCTGGAGTGACTAATCGCTCTAAATGGGTCATGAAAACGGATACAGACTGGCTCTGATGAGGCGTCCATCATAGTGCTCATGCAGGTTAAAATCCTTGTTTATTCGTAAAGCATGCAATGTGTCTCTTCACACGCACCCTGGCTTGGCGTTGTTCTGAAGCGTCTGCAGTCGAGTCTTGACCAGATCCAAAGGCTGGAAGAGCAGCGTGGAGCAGGTGCCGCTGAGCGAGCCGCACATGAAGGCCTTGAGAGCCGGATGAGCCTGAGGACGGCAGCGGGGAGGAGAGGGCGAGGGGGGGAAGGCAACGACAAGGAGGACATGAGAGGACAGAGATATGGTGGATAGAAAATCACACAGGGGGGACAAGGACAAACAGAATATACAGAAATTAGTGGAAAAAACAAGGTTCATTAAAATATTAAAGGATTTAAAAAGCTCTTTAACATCAAACAAAATCACTATTGCATAAGAAACTGCAATAAAAAAATTCCCAACAATAAAAAAAAATGTCTCCAATATTAAGGAAATATGTTTATTTATAATTTTCAGAAGATTATTTCAATTTAAACACGTAGCAAAGGTTGTTTGAATATTACAGAAAGAAGCCTGCGGCACAAATCAGAGGTTCTCAGAGTGGAGATGATGGAAATGGAGACGGACAGCTTCCACAGACAAACACACACATTCTCATCCGGCTACATGTAGTGAGGACAAAGCATCGACTCCCATCCACTGTCCAAACCCAGACGATGATCCTAAACTTAACCGACACCTTCGACCTTAATCTACGGAAGCGTATTCCCAAAAAAATAAAAATAAAAATCAGACAGCTTATCTCATAATTACGAGATAGTGACCTTGTTATTATATCTTCTCATAATTACGAGATACTATGCAATAATTACGAGATAACATCTCATAATTACGCGATACTGATCTCGTAAGTATAAGATAACCTGTCGTATTTTTTTTCTTTGGTGAATGCAATATGCTTCCCTACTAATCTGACAGTTAGCAAATTGGGAATGGAGGACCAGCAAAATGTCCTCACTTTGATGCCAAAGCAGGAACACACAGAGCCATGTTTCCCCCCTACAGAAGGAAATCCTAACCTTACTAAGACCATAAATGTTTGCTTCAGAAATATCTGCCTCAGAGGGAATATATCCCATAAATAAAACTACAAACAGATTAAAATCTCTGCAATCGTTTAAAACGACACCTTGTCAACACATGAAAACACAGACTGTAGCCGAAGGGTAGCATTAGTTGTGGGCATCAACTGATCAAACCCACGTGCTGCAATTTCAGCTTCCATGTGAAGACAGAAAGATAAGAATAAGAATAAGAGATGCTTCTGCAACTTAGATCACACTGGGAAGCAAAGTAAAGATAACTATGAGCAATCTGCAACAGACAAAGACAAGAAGAAAAAAGCCCACCAGTGCCGTGTCAAGGCTAAAATGAGGCTCCTACCTTTAACAGACCCCCAGGGGTTCTGCTCTGAGAATCCTGCTGCTCCTGCATTTTGCCTTCTTTCACCTCCCTCTCATCTCGCAGCTACAAATGAGGTGCAGAAATAAAACCTGAGTCTCTCCCAAAAAGACCCTGCGTCTCCTCAATCCCACAAAGCCTTTCTGCCGCTTCCCTGCCCCCCCCAACCCCCGTTTCAAAGCAGAAGCTTAATCCAGCCAACGTTTTTCTGGGGGCTTCGGTCTTTATCTTTCAGACACACACATCTGTACATCGCTCTGCCCCACTGTTAAAAAAAAAACGCTTCCTGCTAAATTGCATCTTTATCAACCGTCATGAGTCATGGTGTTTGAAATGTAAATGTGGGTCAGAGGAACAAAATAACAGTGGAAACCATGAAGATATGGTTTGTTTTTGCAGCATTTGGGAAGAAGCTCTAATTATACATCAACGTAAACAGAAAATCAATCTAAAAAATACGGTTCTTTTATTGAGGAACCTGTCACACCTTGCCGATTTATCCAGCGTCTGCCTGACGTCCAAGAATCTCCTAAAACGCGGCACAAAACGCTGAACTTTCTACGTATTCTTTCAATTTTGGTCGTATACAAAGAGTATTCATAAGGAGTCCAGAACTTCTGCCCAACGACAGCCTAACTCCTGCATAACGCATGGCAGCGTAATGCCCAGAAAATGATGCCTGGGCATCAGTTAAATCTGCTGCCCTCAGGAGCATCATAACCACCCGCTGAAAAAAAATAAAATAAAAAAAGGAAAAATAAAAAGAAAGAAGGTTTGCAGTATCAGTAGATTGAGCGTCATGTCTGCTAGGAAGTGTGTTGGTGGTGGGCGTGAACGCAGGGTGGATCCATCACCCTCACCTTCTGGCT
>NW_015151533.1:138708-139954 GCF_000732505.1 Cyprinodon variegatus
GAGATGTGCAAAATGTGCAGAGATGTGCTAAATGGGCACCGAGATCTGCAAACGGGCACCGAGATCTGCACATGTGCACTGAGATCTCCAAGTAGAAATTTTACACATTTGCAGATTGTTGAACAGAAAATCAAATCTCACACATTTCCAGAATGATTTACACATTTTAAAATCCCGTTGTACGCACACACAAATCGAGATACAGACACAAAACTCTACACACACGTGCAAATAATTTTGCAACGGTATTGCTCCCATACATACTCGCCATGTCGATGTGTGCCAGCATGTTTCAGCTTACATCAGCGAGCTCATAACTTATCAAACGTATGCCAGCACTGTTGCCAGATTTATCGTTGGTCAGTCACACACTGGTCTAAATCATCAAGGTATAACCGGGGCTTGAAGTTTCATCAACCATATGGGGCTTTGTTTAAAAATCCATATTTCTCTTCTAAAAAAAAAAAGCAGTGATTAATTGCTTTGCAGCTTTTGCATGATTTCCACTTTTTTTCTTTTTAATAGTTTTTCTTTAGCGACACCCTTCAGGGTGGAAGGCCTCCTTACATCAACCTGATCTTTAGCTTCCGGGTCAGATTAGTATCACATTCAAACAGGCACTCTCAGTGGGCAAAACCCAAAATGTCAATATTTCTACTAGTCATTCCAAAAAAACAAAAAAAAAAACAATCCAGTGGACTTTGTTTCCAAGTTTGAAGACGTTTCTCTTCCATCCAAGAAGCTTTTTCAATACAAAATATCAGAAATAGCGTTTAGTTTCAGGCTTTATACAGAAGCCCAACAAAGCCTGTTTTTTTGTTTAGAAAACATGCAAATAGAAACAGACGAACAGGTCCAGCCCTTTGGAATGGGGGTCGTTTAGGCTATTGCATAAAGCCTCGAACTCAAGGCTGACATTTTGAATGGAGTCCTTACAAATGGGAGTGTTTTTCATGAATTTCTTCTAGAAGCACTTTTGTTATTTTTCTAAATATATTCGGGCAAGTTGGCATTTCTTGTTATTACATTGACATTAAGTTTTGTCACCAAAATATCCATAACCTTTATATCCTTTAAGCACTTTAATGGTATTGTTTTATTGTTTTGTTGAATTTCTGAATTTCTCTAAATCAGAGGCCATGGATCAGCAAACCATCTGCTGGTTAATCCAGATCCAACCTGATTTAAAACATTTAAAATTACTGCATGTTGTCCGAAGGCAGTGTCTAATTTCCCTTGCGCCTCT
>NW_015151533.1:141531-143096 GCF_000732505.1 Cyprinodon variegatus
TCGGCATCCAGGACACAACCGAAGCATATCAAGCCATTGATACCAAATTTAAAGAGTTTGTTTTGTTAAAATTCCAAAGTAGTTTTAAAACAACACTGCTCTCTGGGTGTGTTAGTGTCTGTCAGAGTTATCAGATTCATAGAGCATTAAGCTGTCGGACACATTTGTGGACATGCTAGCATCCAACTTTCCCAGCAAACTCCTCTTACCTTGTATTAGATAACTTTGGGATCCCTGGACTTCATGGTCATCTTTGTTAACTTCCGAACCGCCATGTTTGTGTCAGTGAGCAGCTGTCTCCTTGGAGACTGGCGTCTACACACTGAAATCGCCGGATAAATCTCCGATTGGTGACTTGCTCTTTTTAGCTTACCATTATTCCGTTCACCCCAAATCACATGAAATAAAAAAAAGGATCAACTTGTTTTCTTCCCGAAATTTGGACTCGAACGTTTTTTGTGGTTTTTCACCACAGGAATGTGTAACCCCTGAACCCAACACAGGTTGGGAGCAGAGCAGCTGAGTCGGCTAGCTTGTAGCTATCAGGTCTCAGTTTAAAAAGGAAAACAGCTGCTCCAAGATTTCTTCCACCTCTCACACGCAGAGCTCCTTAAAACATGTTCTTCTGTATATCCATATCAGTGCATCCCATCTATAGACGATTCAACCCGGTAAACTAACCCGTGATGAACGACCAACAGCACTGCAGAGACGCCAAAAAATAAGTTCTGTGGATGGATGGCAGCCAGGGGTCGTCGTCTTCTTCTTCTCCTTTTTATGGCGGTTGGCAAGCAACTTATCGATGTGCATTACCGCCATCTACTGGAATGGAGTGTGGCTCGGGATGCTATATATAAATTCTCCCAGAAAACAAAGCAAAAAAAAAATAAAATTATAAATATTAATTTAATAAATCTTATATTCTTTCTATCAATTTCGTTTTCTTAAGGTAATTCATTAAATAAAAAAAAATATTTAGAAGTAGAAAGTTGTTCAAAATATCTTGTAATTTAATTGCAATTTATTTTCTTGTAATTGACTAACTAATTCCCTTCTCTTAACAGAATATTTAGAACAGACTAACAAAACATGTTTTCATGTCTCCTCTTGAAAACAAAAATTACAATTTCCTGTTGGACGTTTTCCCGTTTCAAATAACGTACTATTTAACCTTGTATTTTCAAAACGTACTCTGGATATAACCATTTCCTCTTTTCTATTTCTTCCTGTTCTCCTCATTGTACTTTTCTTTGAATACTGTAAAGCCACATTTTGCCACCTTTCCTTAACCTTTTGTTTAATAATAGATTTAATTTCTTCTTTACTATATGGTATCATTATATCAACATAACTATTTTTTGTAGCTTGTTTTGCATATTTATCTGCTAACTCATTTCTTCTCACTCCTATATGTGATGGTATCCATGGAAAAGTAACTATTAAACCCATTTCCTGAATTCTATAAATTAAAAATTGAATCTCTAATAAAAGGTCTGGTCCACTAATAGAATTATTATTTAATATTGAATATAATGATGAACTTTACAGGACGAACTTCCTCAATC
>NW_015151533.1:148398-150048 GCF_000732505.1 Cyprinodon variegatus
TCTCAAAATGGTATCAGTGCCCTATTGGTTGGTACTCGCCGATACCACCATTTTAGTGCTGGAACATGGCCCCGCACGATACAGGCATCGGTATAACAAATTTTTAAAACTGAATTTCATTTTATCTATACCCCCATTTTGAAAGAATCCTTGAGATATCTACAATAACAAAAGAAACCTCTCCATTTGAACATGTCATTCTAAACTGGGTTTATTTGCAACATTAGCATAAATGTTCACAAACCTAAGCCTCTTATGAGTCCTAAAGATGAGGAAAATGAACTGAAGAGAGCAGGATTTCAATGCATTCATTACTTTATTGCATTTAAGGCATCGTATAAAAACAGACTCGCCTTAGAACTAGAGGATGAGTAACATGCAAACCAACAACCGTCTGAGAATTCAGTGGCAGGGTGTTATTCAAAAATATGCTGCTGCTTTTATTTAGGAGGCAAAAGTACTGGTAGAAACCCTGTCTGTTATTTAAGGGGGAAAAAACTAAAGAACTATTAAAGGACCCATCACCTATAATTGATAGTGTAAAAAACAGTGGGACAATACAGCATCCAAAAACATGATATTAAATGCGTCATTAAAAATTCAAAATTGTTCCAACCAAGTGAATTTGATAAAGTGTCATATGATAACAGACTACAGGGGAAACCTACAGATTTTTAGAGGTTATAACAATTACTTTGAGGAAAAGTGCATAAAGATACAAGAATATATTAGCAACAGCAATAGCATGTTAGAAGCACTAAATATTTAAACGGTTCAATATACCCGTCATGTAGAAAAATGGGTAGGAAAAGTAACTTTTAAACGTAAATTGAACTGCATATTCTTGGACATTTTGGCCCATGGAAGTGCATGTGAAAGGTCGATGTAAGGCTAACATTTCATGGTCTCTGCAGTCGTCGCATTATTTCCCTTTTTATCCGTCCTCAGCTCACTCCGCTGCAGGCTCTGATAGCCCAGCTGGTACTTCTACCTCTTCGTCGCTGTCGAGACCGCCGGTGCGGCCCACACCGACCCGCATGCTGAGGGGCAAATCTCCTCGTCTGCAAACAGAAACAGTTTTTTTTTTTTTTAAAAGCAAGCTCCCCCACAGTGTCACAGTATCAGAAAACAGCTTGGAACCCATTGCCTAGGTTGTATCTGTACCATTAGACAACTACTAGGCTGTTGCCTAGGGCCCCAAGTTCCTGGGGGCCCCATAAAACTCCGTTTCCATGTATGGTTAATACAACTTTTCCTTATTTGTGCATATTAATTGTGTTTTTGATAAAAATCCTTCTGCTAAAGTGCCATCAGAACGCTGATAATATTAAGTTTGTCTCAGCCCCCGAGTTGCCTCTTGTAAAGTCACATGAAGGGTAAGTCATACAGTGGGCACTGGTTGGAAATGGACGGTTTCCTGCGTGATTCCTGTGTGATTCCTGCGTGATTCCTGCGTGAATCACGATGTATTTCCTGAGGCCAGTCGTTTTTATTTCAAAAAGAACTGCAATGTACCCGGACAACCACCAGGTGGCACTTGGGAACTTTTTTTTTCTCCTTTAATCCAGGCTGTTAAGATGCTGTCTTTAAAGCAGGTTTATTGGGGATCTTGGTGTGATATTGTGCTATTTTATGATGTTTTTGATTAAA
>NW_015151533.1:153393-154989 GCF_000732505.1 Cyprinodon variegatus
CGCTTTTTTTGTTTATCCAAAAACAAACTTGACAAGGGGGGAAACTTTTGTTGGTTAAGGATCTGAAAGATGCTTTCGGAGTTTTCCCCAGCTGATGAATCACTGAAAACCTCAACCACAGAGCGCATCTATTGTTTTTTTTGTGTACACATAATGCTCCACCTGTCCTAGATAAATCTATCAAACATTGAAAATAAATAAGTAAATAGATGCGTCTTTTGCTTTGAAAGGAAAAGTGACAGAACTTGCCTGATCTTTGTATTGGTCAGTGTTGCGTCGTTCATCATCAACCTGCAACATCACCTCTTTGAGTTTCTTCTCCGTCCTCCTGACCAGCCTGGAGGCCTGCTGGCGCTCCCTGAAGCAGAGGTCGATCAACGTGAAGATGGGGAAACGGACAGGACTGTAAAAAGCTATCCGACACCACTCACTTTGACTCCACATCCAGCTGCTCTTCCAGCTGAGCGATCCGGGCCTCCAGTGAGGTGATGGAGGACTTGTACTTTGACTTGATGGTGACCTCGAGCTCCTGCAGCTTCAGTTTCAGCTCCTTGTTCTGGCGGTCCAGCTGGGAACGGTTGCCCTCCAGCCGCTGGGAATTGCTGCGCTCTGTAGACAGCTCGGTGTTGAGCTGATCATTCTGAGGTCAGAGACACGGAGGACGTACTTAGATGTGCGATAGCGATCATTAGCATCCTCCTTCTCAGAGCGTCTACCAATCCTACCTGCAACATCGTTCTCTTCAGACGATCATTAACCATCTCCGTATTCAGATGTTCCTCGTCCAGTTCTTCCTCCAGCTGAGCGATACGAGCTTCCAGCCTCCTCTTCTCATCTGACAGCAAAGAACTGCCAGGAAAAAATGGGTGTTAATGAACTCAGAGTGATCCAGAAACGGACCAGTTTCTGGTTCTAGACGAGTTACAAAAAACAAACCGGCTCATTTAGACAAAGAGCCGATGTCTCCGGGTTCTTACTTTTTGGTATTGCTGCCGTTGACCTCCTCCTGGAGCTCGTCCCGCTCGGTCTGAAGCTGTCTCTTGAGTCTGTCAGCTGTGGCCAGATCCTGATAGAAAAGGAGCAGACCTTAAGAGAAAGCAGTTCATATTCTACAGACTGCTGAAGCACACTGATGAAATTATCACTTTGCTCAATAAAGCCAATTTCATAGCGATTATCTTTATAAATTTTTCGATTCCTTTTGATTAATAATAGGATGGCAAGAAGTTCCCTAAAGAAGAACTAATAACCATTCTAAAAAAAGGTAAAGCTACGCTACTTGAGTGGGTTGCTCTTCCAGGTTTTTGTAACAGTCCGTACGCTTGGATTGAAATTTGAAAGATTGAAATTGTTTCCCAACACATCAATTCCCTTTAATATATTGATTTATAACCGGTTAGTTTAATCAATTCAGGCCTTAAAGTTGCAAGGCTTTAAAGTGTCTAAGGGAGAGGGTTGTTAATTATGTTAGGGAGTGTTTGGGACATTTCCGCTTGGCTCAACCTTTCTTATACCTCATCTAAATGCTTAGGTTATTCTGAAATATTTTCTGCATTTGTGCTGCTATAGGCTTAGACTGCTGGAGGACATAGGGAC
>NW_015151533.1:157515-159606 GCF_000732505.1 Cyprinodon variegatus
CTGGACACTACAGAAAATGGGCTAAAAGTGTTAAAAACCGGAATTTTCCTTTAAATTGGTTCATAAATTGAGCTCTATTGTAAATCTGCCAGATTTAAAGGCCAATGCACAGACCAGCGGTGGGGGATCTGGAGTCAACAAGTCATCTCTTTGTTCTACCCAGCCACTGAACCAGGTGAGTCCAATCTGGTTTGACTGGATTGGACTCACCTGGTCAGAACAAATGCATGACAGAGATGACTTGATGACTCCAGATCCCCCATCGCTGGCACAGAATCAAAGTGTATGGCATCATTCATGTACAATTTGAAAATTACTACAGAATTAAGAGACATGTGCTTGTAATGCAGTCTTTATGTAAAAATGTGATGAATACAGGGAACCCTCGCTATAACGCGGTTCACTTTTCACGGTCTCGCTGCTTCACGGATTTGCATCATGCATTGTTAAACTTTATTGTCAAACATATTAATGGTGGCATGTCGGTTTATAAGGATCTTTTGGCCCGGAAGAAAAAAAGAGCGACAACAACTACCGATAACTATGTTCTTCTCTCCAAAAAACAGAGTCAGGATGCAGCGGCTCCGTCAGAACAGCAGTGAAATACTGTAGTGTACACGTCAATCACTATGAAAAAAAAAAAAATACAAAGTACAGTAGGACAAATAGTCATTTTTCATTTTCTCCCGTTCCAATCCGTCACGGCGGGGCGGTGCTGATACCCGCAATTTTAACCCTTCATTTCGTATTGCAGATTAAAATTATTACTTATTTATTTATAACTATATTATTTTATAGTACAGTAAAGTAGTTAACGTTTATACCGTACTTTTATTTGTTAAACAAATGCTTGGGCCTGTAAAAAGTTTTTGTTCCTTGATTTCAATGTTGTATGGAGTATTTCATTGTATAATAACTGTAAAAAAATAAACGTTTCTACTTCACGGATTTCACCTATCGCGGGTTCTTTTTGGAACGTAACCCCCGCGATAAACGAGGGTTCACTGTATTACAGGTAGATCATCAATTTAGCACTTTTGGCACATCTGTATTATTATGCTCCATTAACACGTTAACTTTGTTATGATGGATTTGTATAATGTGTTATATTACATGATTTAGAGACTTCATTGACTTCATAATGACTATGCAATGTGCTTATTTTTTTTTATCATAAATTACGATATCTACTTATGCTATGAAACAGGAAGTCTGTGTCAAGGTGATGAATGTATCTTTATTTTAAAAGTCGTTGTCTGATGCTGTAGCGCACATATTGTTTATTATTATTATTATTATTAATGCACCCTTTTCCTCCTTGTTTGCACCTTCTTTAATTACTATGCCAATATGTGACGAGTGAATTTCTCCGCAGTGAGATCAATAAAGCTCATCTAATCTAATCTTTATATTGCGACTGGTCTAACTAGGGAGTACCAATATGGCGGCCGGTGGCTTCACTTCAACCCCGTACTACCAACGGGCGATCACAAATCCAGAGAAAAAATAAAGATCAGTGATCTCAGTTCATAGAACCTAAAACATGGCTGCTTCCTCTACCTGGAGTTTCTTCAGCTGCTTCAGAGCGTCATCCCGACCTTTGTTTGCAGAATCGATCTGTGCTTCCAGCTCTGCCAGATCCATCTCCAGTTTCTTTTTGGAGGAGAGGGCCTGGGTACGCTGTCTGCGTTCGTCTTCCAGCTCAAGCTCCATTTCGCGAACCTTGGAGAACAAGAGAAGTTTCAATCAAAACATCACATGTAAGAATGAAGGAAGACGTTAGCCGTGGTTTCCGGCCTTCCACCTGTTTGACGAGCTGCTTCCTCCTCTCCTCTCCCTGCTCGTCTCGGCCCTGCAGGTCTCGATCGAACTGGGCCTTCATGGCCTGCATGTTGACCTCCAGACGCAGCTTGGCGTCCTCTGTGAGCTGCAGCTCGTCCTCCAGCTCCTCCAGCTGAAGCCTCATCTCCTCCAGCTGCTGCTCCATGGCCCGCTTCGACCTCTCCAGCTCATGAACCTGTAGATTTGTTGCACTGGTTTTATCTAAACCTTCAGCCCTCATTAGAAGCAGTTTAAATCCAGCCAATCCTT
>NW_015151533.1:161379-162734 GCF_000732505.1 Cyprinodon variegatus
CATTTTGAAGTGAAAAAGCTTCCTGGATGGGAAGCGAAACGTCTTCAAGCTTTGAAAAAAAGGCCGGCGGATTGTTTCTTTAAACTCTTTTTGGAATGACCATGACCTGGATGACTGAGAGTCTTCACCTGCACTTTGAAGCCATACTTACGTTTTTGCCGACGTCATCTTTGGAGGAGACCAGGTCCTCCATCTCAGCTTTGAACATTTTGTTGGAGCGCTCCAGGTCCTCCTTCAGGGCCGTCATGGTCTCAAGCTCACGGGCCAGGTTGAGCGCACGCGTCTCCTTCTCCCGGGCTTCAGCCTCTGCTTTGTCACGTTCCTCAGCATACTGAGTGGAAATCGCCTTCTCCTCTGCCAGCATCTAAGAAAGTAAAGAAGATCAACCAAACATGGTTAGGCTTTTATCGAAACCCAAGCAGACAAAGTCTAAAGTCCTTCAGCAGACTACCTGATCAAACTTCTTCTGCTTCCTCTCCAGGTTGGAGACGATCTGCCTCAGATTGTCCTGGTCCACCAGCATATCATCCAGCTCCTGCTGCACACGGGTTTTTGTCTTGTCCAGCTTGTCGTAGGCGGCGCTCTTCTCCTCCAGTTGCAGCATCAGTTCGTCCATCTCCCTCTGCAGCTTCTTGCGGCCCTCCTCTGCGCCCTCCAGCGATATGGCCTCTTGTTCCGCCTTCTTCTTCATCTCTGCCAGCTGAAGGATTTTGAAAAAATGTTAACATTAAGGCCCTGGTTTGTCTCTAGGGGTGGGTATTGCCAAAGAAGTCACGATTCGATTCGAATCACGATTCACAAGCCACAATGCGATTCTATCACGATGCATCACGATACTTGAATTATTGCGATGCATTGCGATACCTTCACTGAACACTGTTAGAAAAAAATACAGCCATTACTAGTGGCTGACTGGCTGAGTATGATCTGGGTAGTTTCTTCCAATTGGTTTTGTTTTTAAAACCAAAATGCTTCCAAACATCGCATTTGAAATATGATGGAGCTGGACGAAGTTTCTCAGTCTCCTCCATGTTTTGTTTTTGAATGACTCGGCGCAGTATCCCATGGCCGGAAATGGTTGTGACACAAGGCAGCGTGCGTCAACACATCCGCAGCAACATCTGCTGGACTGGAAGTTGTATTACACTTGTTTTTGGCTGATGTTCGCCAACCATTCATGCAATGTTATTTATAAATTTTTTTTTCAAATTAATAATCGATACTTGGCGTCAAGAATCGATGCAGTAGATCATGAAAATTAGAATCACGATGCATCATCATGACGATTATTTTGCACACCCCTAATACTGATTTAAGTGAGCAGCTGAGGTGACAGAGCTCCATAGCGATATTGG
>NW_015151533.1:165609-166831 GCF_000732505.1 Cyprinodon variegatus
TGCGCCTCCAGCTCCTCTCCCAGGTCCCTGCGTAGTTTCTCCGCCTTGGAGCGCGCCTGCCTCTCCAGCTCCAGGTCCTCCTGCAGCTCAGAGATCTGCGCCTCCAGCTCCCTGATTTTCTTCTGGGCCGTGTTCTTTGCTGCAGCCTCCTCCTCGATCCTGATTTTTTTTTTTTTTTCAAAGTACCGTCACTCTAAATGTTCATAGGAATCGAGTAAAGCCCGAGTAAAAGCTTAGCGCCCGAGTAAAAGCTTAGCCTTTGGTCTAACCTGGCTAGTGCGGCGAGGAGCTCCTCCTCCTTCTTGGCCAGCTGAGCCCGGAGCTCGGCGATTTGGGCCTGCAGGTCGGCGATCTGGTCGTTGAGCTCCGTGGAGTCTCCCTCCAGTTTACGGCGGTTTTTCTCCAGCTCCTGGCGCAGCTTCTCCTCCTTCCTCAAACGATCTGTTTGGAAAAGATAAAAATGTCACCTAAAAACAAGAACAAACTGACATAGAACATTTAAAAATAGACCAAACACTTGCCTTCTAAATCAGTGATCATGGTTTCATGTTTGTTCTTGAGCTTCTGCAAGCTTTTGGACTTCTCCTCCTCTTCAGCCAGATTTATGGTGAACTCTGAGATCCTCTCCTCCAGCAGCTTCTTTTCCTGCAGTTACCAATAAATACATCGTGTTCACTGGAAAAATGATCCAGAAATAAGTAAAAAATCTTTAAATTAACTGTAATTGTATTTGATTTGAATAGGTAAATGGGATAATTTGCCAATGGAGTATCTTTATTCTTAAAATAAGATAATTAGAGAATATGCACTGGAAATAGGACAATGCGGTTGTCTTGTTCCATTGGCAAAATGTCATTTTTATCTCAATTCAAGAGCAAATGCAGATTCCAAAAAAGTAAAAGAAATCCATTGGACTTTGTTTCCAAGTTTGAAGACGTTTCTCTTCCCATCCAGGAAGCGTTTTGAATTAAAAATGGGTCCGCTGCTTTGGAATGGGGGTCGTTATATTTCTTTGTTAGCCTGTAATACCTGAAACCTGTCCATGTCTCTCAAACCACTTTACAGAGGAACAGAAGACCTTGCCTATTCAGCCAGGCCAACAATTCCCTTAAAAAAAAAAGCACTTTCAGAAACATAGACAGGTTTCGGGTATTTCAGGCTACCAAAGAAACCAAACGACCCCCGTTTCGTCAGAAATATGCATGTTTTCTAGGCCAAAACA
>NW_015151533.1:167190-170132 GCF_000732505.1 Cyprinodon variegatus
AAGTGTAAATTGTCTTGTTCCATTGGTAAAGTGTCTCACTTAAATCCTTAATTTGAGAAAAAATGCACTTATTTTAAGAAAAAATTACTAAAATGCTCTCGTTTTAGTTGCCATGTTGTAAAGCGAATGAAACGTTTCCTAGGAAACCTTGTTAAGTTTGCCGTTCTGATCATCCAACAAGATGATGTCCTCCTCCAGTTTCTTCAGCTTGGCGTCTGTGGTGACCTTCTCCATCTGAAGCTTTTGTCTGGCTGCTTCCTCCTCGTCGAGCTGCTGCTCTAAATCCTGCAGGAGCAAAACCAAACCTCCAAAAGTCAATGCTTAGAAATGCATAGAAAAAAGAAACATTAATGAATGCCAGGGATTGACTTTCTGTCTATAACGTCACAAACCGTGATGTTCTGCTGCATCTTTTTTCTCTCATTGTGCATCTGATTGACCCTCTCCTCCTCTTCCTCCAGCCGAGTCTCCATTTCCATCAGGATCTCCTCCAGCTCCTGCTTCCTCGTAGCCAGACGGGCTCTCAGCTCCTCAGCCTCTGCACAAAGCTCCGTCTCGGCCTGCAGCTGCTCCTGAAGGGCCTGCTTCTCTGCGCTCAGCTGGGAGGAACCGAGCCGGGACTCCGTTAAAGAGTTTTCTTAGAAAAGAAAAAAATAAAAAATTCACAGAGACTCACCTGTTGCTGCTTCGCCTCGTATTCTTTGAGCTGCTCCTCTGCCTGGATTTGTTTCTCCTTCACCTTGAGCAGCTCCTCCTCCTTGGCGATCATCTCCTCCTCCTGCCGAGACACCTGGAGAAGAGGCTTAACCTGAAAGGAAAAAAAAAAAATGAAACCGAATTAGTACAAGTTTACATCACATGTTTCTAAATATTCTAGTTAATTTCTCCACATCTTCATCCAAATTTAATAAAACAGCAGGTTTCATCCGAGTCGGTTTTAAATTACTTTCAGGAGCGTTAAAACTCTGACTTCAACAAAAATTTAAGATCTTTCAAAGTCTTTTTTTCTCTCCTTATTCCTTGTCTTTTGAGAAAATGATTTTGGGAACTTGATTACTCAATTTTTTTTTAGCACCACATAAAATCAGGCTGCTAAAAAAGGAGGATCCAGCATCATGATGTGGTGCTCTGTGATCTGAACCAATGCCATCAGGGAATACATGTTAAAAAGTTAGATCTTTTCCAAAAAAAGTAAATTCAAAATGTAAGAAATAGCGCTGAGATCAAGTCTTTATACAGTAGCCCAACAAAGCCTCGTCTTTGCTTAAGCCGGGCGTATAACCTATGATTTTTTCAATCATTGCACGTAGCTACAGCTCACACTATACGACGAAACCGCAGGGTTTAAAAGTTCACGGCTCACGATGTTTGTTCTCACGATGTGCGATCCGACACTTAGATGCGATCTACCTGCTCATGCTGTACGTTTAAAAACCACATGACACTCAGCTCCGCAGTGAGATGGCGCTACTCGGACTCGTCTATCCGGAAGTCAAACAAGTAGAAGAGGAATATGAAGCTCACTAGGCTAAAAACGCGATGCCTTGGCAATTTGTGCTGAAAACCCTAAAAAGAAAAGGAGACGACATATTTGGACAAAGACATGGCTGAGCAAACGAGGCTACTATGATCTGTCAATTTTACAGAAAGAACTCCATTTCACTCATTGCACCCCCACCATGATTCTGGGTTTTCATCTCAGAGAAAGAAGAAGAATCATCCTTGTTTGCACAATTCACTGGACTTTGTTTCCAAGTTTGAAGACGTTTCGTTTCCCATCCAGGAAGCTTTTTCAAGTCAAAATGTCAGAATTAGCGTTGAGTTCAAGGGTTTATATAGTAGCCCAAAAACTTGTTTTGGCTTAGAAAACATCCACAGATACATGGCTCAAAACAGAAGAGCGCCCTCCTCTGGACAAGACCCTGTGGTCCATCTACACCTTATGGACAAAGGACATTCTTTAGAGCAGGGGTCACCAACGCAGTGCCCTCAAGGACCACATGGGGGGCCCTCAGAGTCTTCTAAATAAAGAACAACCCACCAGTGGGCTAATTTTGAAATTTTATTTTATTCTGTTGCTATTCTTTTTAATCATTTATAGAGATTTCAAAATGACAATGTCTAAATAAACTTAGAAATTAACAGAAACAATAAAAATATGTTGATAATGAACAAAGTTTAGGCTAATGCTAACCCTTGCAGCTCATGGGTCAGTAATGGCCGCCCTTCCTAAGTCTCAGTACCCTTGAAGTGGCCCTCAGCCTTAAAAAGGTTGGTGACCCCTGCTTTAGAGGACCAGAATGTTCACATTTTGGAAGCCATCTATGCTATTTCAGCTTTCATAAAACCTACAATGCGGCTATAGAGTTGATCCCTTCCCACTATCATCGCACAAAGCCTTGTTTGGGCTTAGAAAACGTTTTCTAAGCCCAAACAAGGCTTTGTTTTTGGTCCACTCTATAAAGCATGGAACTCAACGCTATTTCTGACATTCTGAATTGAAAGAGATTCCTGGATGGGAAGCGAAACGTCTTCAAACTTGGAAACAAAGTCCAGAGGATTGTTTAACTTTTATGGAGTTTTAATGAGCCTGAGTATTTCAAAAAAAAAAAAAAAAAAGAAATTAAGCTTCTTAATAAATATTCTGGTAGCTGGTTATTAATATTTTTTTTTTTTCATTTTGCTCTAGCTTTAGGGGCTGGAATGTGACCACTTTGAAAAGAAAATAATTATTCAATCTTTAAACTAATAACCACACCTAACAGCTGACATGATAATCTCCTCCTTGTCTGCATGAACCATTTTCCCAGCATTTAGTCAACCCTTTAAAGCCCGATCAAAGAATAAAACAAAACAGAAAATTACTTTTTTTTTTCGGTTTTAATTCCCTTTTTGGGACCGAAGAAGGATAGGGCCCCCGGAAAAAAAAAAAAAAAAAAAAA
>NW_015151533.1:171345-173158 GCF_000732505.1 Cyprinodon variegatus
CATTTGGCATTATAGGGTTAAAGTTGTGGTTATATTTATCCATAAACATGCCTTTTAAAAAATATATATGCTTTCTGAGAGAAAAAAATATTTGAAATATTGGAGTAAATAAATGATCTAAAACCAGAAGATGGAAGCTACAGTCCAGGAGGACGTACCGGTGGAATGACATTGGACCACCTTGAACCGTTTCCACTGAGCTCACCTTGGTGAAAAGCCTCCACCACTGCCAGTTCCTGAGTTTGAGGTAAGCGGCACAGTTTCGCTGGATGACTCTCATGGCGGTCAGCTGCTGCTGTCTCTTAGCAAAGGCTCTGAATCGGAACAGAAACACGGACCGACCGATTAGCGTTACTTAAAAAGCAAACAAAACAAATTAAGTTTGCACAGTGCGGCTAATGTGTTAAAGGTGTAGTGGAGGATGTTCTTTTTCCGGGTGGATCATCAAAATAAGTGGTCGTCCTAATTGTCAATCATTCTGGCGGCATGTTTACGTATGGGCTCATGCACGCTCTCCCACGCGTTTAATAGACGTTCCCTCCTGGGAGTGGGTACAGGGTTGTGCATGTGCATGTGCATATTTTTTATTTTTTTTTTTCAAAATTGGGAAAAATCCTCCACTATAAATTTAATTGTATGGTGGAGGATTTTCGTGAATTTTTGAAAAGACCCGCCCTCTCCTCGTGCACACTCTGTTTAAAAGCTGCTGTTCTCGTAGTTCATACAAGCTTACTGTTTCTGAACGTCCACCTTAACCCCTAAATCTCTTAGTCACTATATAGAGCGGCGACTATATAGTTGAGTATATGAGTGAACTCAGTTAAACGACCATTCGGACACACGATCGCAACTTTTTGCTCCCCGTTGCTCACGTAACTCTGCCTCCCTGCGCGGTGCGTGCGCCATCTTTGTTATTAGTCGCTACTGTCGGGTAGCGGCAGCAGGCCGCTGTGACGGCAAATCCCATAATGCTTTGCGAAGAGAGTACTCCGCGCAAAGCATTCTGGGATATATCGGCAACTTCTGAGGCCTTTTTCTACTTCGTAGACACTCCTCTTCCGACCCTCTGCCATTTTTCAAAGAACCGCGGTGAGCTTCGATGATTGAACGTAGCGCACCACAGATACACGCCTGAAAGTGCGCATGCACGGAAAAATATAGCTAACGGGACGAGCACGTAGGACGGCTTTACGTAAACAGATCACCAGAATGATTGACACTTAGGAGGACCATCCGAAAAATAAAAGATTTCCCCATCTTTCTTACTTCCGGGCTACATATCCTCTGCACCAGGCCTGGAAGCTCATGATCACGTCGGTGATCTTCATGTCCCTCTCCTCCTCCAGGTGAGCCAAGACTCCAGCTCGGAAGAACACTTTGCTCTGACCGACGCGGTACAGGTTGGGGTCCAGCTCTAAGGCTTTGATCTGTTAGAAACGGGACGTTCTGAGTGTGACATGACGGGACATTTCTATAAACGGCTGATCTCTGAAACTAAATACATTACCATGAGCACACAGGCCTGCTTTCCATCCATGAAGCCCTTTGGAATAGCATTTGGAGTGAGAATTTCATATCTGGAACACAAAAGGAACCAGAGTCACATTAAATGCATAGTAACAGTTTCAGGATTCGATATCCCTCCTAAATGTTACAGACTTGGTCTTTAGCCTAATCCTAAACAACTAAACAGAACAATTATAAATTAGTTTATTTCTATAGCTCCAATTCACATCATGTCATTTCAAGGCACTTTCCAGTTCAACCAGATCATCCAGTCAGATTGATTCAAAGTTTTCTATCTAAGGAAAAC
>NW_015151533.1:173852-176222 GCF_000732505.1 Cyprinodon variegatus
CAGTCGTCAGGATCTGAGTCAGCATGGATAAAGACAGCTAGGACTGATTTAAAGCACTTTTTAGAAAAGGCAAAGAAGAACGAACAATCTGGGATTCACATGGAAAATAATAGAATCTAGTTTACTTTTTCTACATGTTTGTTCATTTGCATAGTTCCTCATAAATAAACACATTATCAGAAAATTGTTTTTATATATAAAAAAAATATAAAGCTGACCAATAGCTTCTCAATTATTAAACTGGTACATTACTTTTTTTTTAGGTTTGTGACACAATATCGGAGCATGCAGAATACAGGTTTACCTTCACAAAGCCTCTGAAGGCTTGTATACAAAAAGTAAACCTGGACATGAAATTATGTTTTGTTTTTATAAAGCGTTTTTCTAATGTTTTTTTTGTTGTTGGCATTCATATAAATATACTGGTGTGATAACTTAGTATAAGTCTATTTTGAATTTATAGGCCCCCCCCCCCAGAGAAAACACCAGCCGCCACTGGTGACCAGTCCAAATATTCATCATGCATTTAGAAAGTGTCACCTCTGTCTGAACTCCTGGAAGACGATCCGGTTAGGGAAGCCCTGTCTGCAGATACGGATTCCCTCCAAGACTCCGTTACACCTCAGCTGGTCCAGAACGAGGTGAGACTCAAGCTTACCAGACTGAGGAGAAGAAAAAAAACAATTTCACATAGATTTGTGTTTTTCAAGTCATGCCATTTTAGCAAGACATCTGGTAAGTTCCTAAAACAGCGTCATACCTTCTTCTCGTGGTTGGGAATGATGCAGCGCACAAAGTTAGGGTTGGTGTTCCTCAGGGTGGTCATGAGGTTCCCCAGCTGCTCCTTGTACAGCTGTCCCACTGTGCGGAACATGCCTTTACGGGTCCTGAAGGGGCCAGAGTCTGACATTCCTGCCACCTTATCCAGGCCGACGATGTGGTTCACTGGGATCCACAAATAAAGAAAAACAACACTTTTAATTTCTGCTCTTTATAGAGGAACAAATACAGCAAACTGGTAAATAGATCAACTACTAAGGAAGGATGATATCTGCTTAACAGACATGTTGGTTATAAGATTAGATGGACTATAAACTACAAGTTAAATGTGTAAAACAAGTAAAAATAGATTTAAGGCGACCATTTCCTTTACAGTACACCAATAACTATGTAATAACATTGTTGGGTTCAAAGAAATGTGAGTTTATAGAGGACGAAATGATCAGACACAGACAGGGATCTGCAACAACAGCCTCTGCAGAAGGGAGAAGAACATCTAGCTCACAACCAGCACCTTTTCTCACTGCTCCCTTCCCAGTAGAGCCTTTATTAACAGATTATAACATAATAGGGTGGGTTTTAAAACAGAAGACCCTGTAAGGATTATCTGGCTGGATGCAGGTCATAAATGAAATGACCCTGAAATGACCCCGTGTTTCATATGTACACACATTAACTTTATAATCGTCATTCAATAACCTTAACAAACATTGTAATAACATAGAAAGTTACCCAATATTTCTAGGTAACAAGAAAAACTTAATGGAGAATTTCGGCAAAACATGCGCTTCAAAATTTTCTAATGATTATCTGTGCTGGATCAGACATGGTTACTGATCGGTCCTTTAGATCTATTTCATTTTTTTTTCTTTACAAATTCTGTTTTACTAATTATTCAAAAAAAGAAAAAAAGGTGATAGCTTCAGCAGTATTAAGATGGGATCCCAGTTTTCATCAGCTAAATGTTTTGATTTTCTCAAAACAAACTGAATTTATACATTTTTCTTAAGTTCTAATTCAGATTTTATAGAAAAAAGGTCAGTTTAACTTAAAGTCAAAAATGTGTAAAATTCCTACATTATGAATGTATATTGACCTAATAAGACATAGGAATTTTAATTAAACCTAATTGAATAGAAATGTCACTTCATGCACTATCTTATTATATTTTTATCCCTTTACCTGTTTTTTTATTTCATGCTTTTCTGTTCCCCTATTAAAACACGCTGCCCCCCTCCTGGCCCCCTCCTGGCCCCATGGTAGATTTGGTCTAGAACCGCCAATGCAACTAAACTCAGGTGAGTTTTATAATGTTTTATTTACCTGACCACAAGTTATAATTTACTTTGTTAGCCTTAGTTAGGCGGTGGCCAATAATAAAAACAGTTATGTGATCCTATTGTTAATCACCCACCAAAAGTCTCCATTGTAACATACAAGTGTAATAATTACATGCAGGTAATTATTAGGGATGCACGATATTGGGATTTTGGCCGATATCCGAAATGCCGATATTTTAAAACTCATGCAGCTCATGCACAAAAATAAGCAGTCATTGAAAATAGCAGTTTTGTTATCCATTTCTGACAC
>NW_015151533.1:176318-179300 GCF_000732505.1 Cyprinodon variegatus
GTGGGGTGGCCGATGTCCGATATTCAGTTTTTAAGGCCGATACCGATAGGGGGCCGATTATATTGTGCATCCCTAGTAATTACTTTAAAATGATATACCTTAATTTTGTGGTAGTTACCAAATAAAGTTTTTGTTGTTACCAAGTATAATATATTGTGACTGACTTGTCATGTTTTTACTTGGTTATTGGTGTACTGTAAAACAAGCATTAGTGAATAATAGTGTATATATGTTGTATATGAAACTGTAAAGGGGAGTCTTTAGTAAAATTATTATAAAATTTAACTGAACAGTTGTAAAGCGGGGGGAATTAAGGACCTGCTCAGCTCTTCTACAGCAGCTGTTGCATTTAAAGTAATCAGTTACTCCTTCAGTTTAGACACAGAATTTTTTATTTTTTTTTAAATAAGCCAACTGACTGGCAGTGTGCAGCAACAGATGGTGGTGGTTCAGTACAGCATTACTCCGTATAACCAATCTCATGTATACTATTATAAACATGGAAGATCCTGGAGGTTTTCTGCTAACTGCTAATGCAGCCTCATCCTTGCGCTTTAACATTTTTCCATTTAGTAGAGAGTCTTTAAAAGCAAACGGCTGATTCTGATCACCGCTTACCGTCTCTCCACAGGTCTGCAATCAGCTTGTCGGTGGACTGGTTCAGCAGGGTGGCCACACACTCGTTCAGGGGGTCCATGTTTTTCATCAGCCACTCATTTGCCTTGTAATCCACCTGAAATAGGGAGGAAATTTAGATTTAGAGGTGAAGAATCCTGCTGCTTCACTCTGAAGTTACTGTGATCATCTTATCCTGCTAACAATAAAAAGGTTACAGGCAGCTCTGACGGTTAGTTTAGGTTCATCAAACCATCAAATACATGTCAAACTTGTTAGTGTTGCTTTAGGGAGGCTCAATATGCAACAAACCTATCTGAAGGAACCCATTTTTTATTTATCTAAATGATAAATATTCATCATTTGGGTCAATAGATTTTGTTTTTTTGTTTTTTGTAAGTAATATTTATTATATAGCACCTTTCACAGACATATGGGTTGGTTATCCTCCTGCAGCGGAGTGCAGCAGTGAGCTTGTCGCAGATATTTTTGATTTATGCTCAATATTGAAGCGTGGTCTGCGCTGTGATTATTCCACGTCACAACGCCAGAGGGACATTCAGGAACTAGCTGTGGGTCTAGATACCGCCGAGGCGGTGAGGAAGTGGGGGCAGTTTGTTCGACAAAGAAGGGACATTAGGGCAAAACAGACCGGATCCAGGTGGAAAAAGGGTCCAAGCATTATCGCGCACCTCACTCTTCTAGCTGGTCCATCTTTAGTCGTTTTCCAAAATGGCGGTCAGACAGACAAAACATGCTGGTAAGGTACCAAACAGGAAATACGCATAGTGTAACCAGGTAGTTTCCGACACACAAGCAGACTGCCTGGTTCTAAGTATAAATCAGCCTATAGAGGTGACAAGGCGTTTCACAAAATTACAATACAAATAAAAATCATTTACAGTCACAAAAGACAGTCATAAAACCACCATTAATCTACTAGAATTAAAAAGCTTTCTTAAACAAATAGGTTTTCAGTTCACTCTTAAAAACATCAGAGTCAAGTAAGCGCAAGTAAAGTGGAAGGTCGTTCCAGAGCGTTGGCGCGACCGCCTTAAAGGAGCGATCTCCACTGCTCCTGTAACGAGTACGAGGGACCATGAGCAGCTTCTGGACCTGAGACCTCAGCCTCCCAGAGGGGGTATAAGGAAACAACAAGTCTCTTATGTAGGAGGGAGCCTGACCGTGAAAGTCTCTGAAGGTCAACACTAGAGACTGACATTTTTTCGGGAGTAAAATAGAAAGCAAAAAATATCCAGTACTGGCGCCGCCATTTTGTAGTTTTTTTCCTTGAAGCCTACACTCTAATGCGAGTCAAAAAAACTACACGACCCAAAAACCAACAGTGCTTCCGCTCTGAGTTTTTCCACCCGCGCTCAAAAAGAACAAGAATGGGAGTGGGAGTAATTTCACCAGGAGTGGGACGGGACAGGATTTAGATTTCTACTCTGGCCCGCGATCGGGACAATTTTTTTTCCGTGGGAGTGGGACGGGACAGGAGTGAAAATCCACTCCCGTGTCAGTCTCTAGTCAGCACCAGGATTTTAAACTGGAACCGAAAAGAGACTGGGAGCCAATGAAGAGCTTTTGGGCATCTGGAGTTTTGGGTCACCCAGCTCTGGGGGGAGCGGGTCTTTGGCCCTTCACAACCTCTATTGAGCATTTTTCCGTTGCATGCACAAGTGACTCACACAAACAACTACAGGTGCTACAGATTCACTTCCACACAGAAAGCCCATATTCTTATCTTCAGCTACCACAGTATACATGTCAGATTAAATAATACTACTTCAGCGATAGTATCTAGGCAGTACTTTATTGTATCTCATACTATATTCATTGGTTGTGCTGTTCTTTTTACATCTCTTTGCAGGTGATGAAGCAGACTAAACACATTTTATCATAATCTCCCTTTAATCTCCTCTTTCATCTTTTCTTTTTCCTGTTTAAATTACATTGCAGAGTCCATACAATCTGTAATACTCCCTGCATGAATTATAATACAGTTATTTATATGCATAAATAAAGCGGAACCCCCATTCCAAAGGGGTGGACCCGTTCGTCCGTTTCTATTTGCATGTTTTCAATAAAGCGATAGCCGTACTGCTCCACTTGTGAAAGTAAAATCTGTTTGGCTCTTTTTTGGCATCAAAACAATTATCCTTATTGCCACAACGCCAGACAGGAGACTGTTAAAAAGGAAAAGAATCAGTGTTATATGAGCCCTTCTGTCTGTACGAGTCAGTAACTTCGCCGCAGAGTTCTGAACCTGCTAATTTATAGATTTACCTCATCTAAAAAGGTTTTTAAAAAAAAAACATTTATTCACTGGATAATTTTTATTCAGCTTGAGCCGAACATTTGATG
>NW_015151533.1:179781-180945 GCF_000732505.1 Cyprinodon variegatus
CAGGCTTCTGTGGAAAAGTTCAGACTCCCTTCCCGCCATATTTGTTACCCCAACCCCTTTATAGGAGAACAGAAGACCTCGTCTATTCAGGCAGACCAACTATTCCCTCTAACGACCCCCTTTCAGAGACATAGACAGGTATGGGGCATTGCAGGCTAACAGAGAAGCCAAACGACCCCCATTCCAAAGGGGGGGACCCGTTCATCCGTTTCTATTTGCATTTTTTCTAAACAAAAACAAGGCTTTGTTGGGCTGCTTTATAAAGTCTTGACTTTAACTCCATTTCTGACATTTTGAATTAAAAAAGCTTCCTGGATGGGAAGCGAAACGTCTTCAAACTTGGAAACAAAGTCCAGTTGATTCATTTTTATGGGGAAAAAAAATTTTACTGTGTAGCTTTTATGTCACTTGAAAAGGTCCATGTCAATAGATTCAGATTACAGCGACTAAAGATGGCTGCATCGGGTTCCTGTTTTTAAATAAACTGCAGTCTGGTTTCCATGTAGACATTTCATCCTGCTGTAGAATAATTAGGTTTCATCCTTTGAACATTAAACAAACAGGCTTGGTTCAGGCCGTCAAAACAAGTCACACCCATGTTTGATCAGCGCCCAGTCAATAGATCCGAGGCTGCTGATCGTGCATAACCTTCATTATGTTTATCTCTGAGAATTCATTCACAAACTGAACCATACATTTTAAGCCACTCATAATTCCTAGTGAAATCTTGTAGTCAATCAAGAGGACATCAGGTCTTCCACACATTTCCTTCTCCTCACTTACATTCACCAATAATGTTCCAGGTATTCCAGAAAAGTTAAACAATCTACTGGACTTTGTTTCCAAGTTTGAAGACGTTTCTCTTCCCATCCAGGAAGATTTTTCAATTCAAATGTCAAAATTATCGTCGAGTTCCAAGCTTTATATAGGAGCCCAAAAACTTTGGAAGACATGCAGCCACAGACGAATGGATCAAAACGGAAGAGCGTCCTACTTCGGAAAAGACACTGTCCATAAGGTGTAGATGTACCGCAAAGGACATTCTTTTGAGGACCAGAATGGTAAATGTCCTGTACTTATAAAGCGCCTTTATTCAAGTTAGGAGACTTGACCAAAGCGCTTTACACTACATTCATTCACCCATTCATTCACTCACACACTGAT
>NW_015151533.1:181427-184002 GCF_000732505.1 Cyprinodon variegatus
GTATCAGGTATTGCAGGCTAACAAAGACCTCAACGACCCCATTCTTAAGAGGCAGAAATGTTCTTCCGGTTCAATTTGCATGTTTTCTAAGCCAAAACAAGTTTTTGTCCTACTATATAATGCTTCAAACTCACTTCTGACATTTTGAACTCGAAAAGCTTCCTGGATGGGAAGAGAAACGTCTTCAAACTTGGAAACAAAGTCCAGTGGATTGTTTTTTGGAATGATTATGTCCCGGGTAACAGAATGTTCCAGCTTATTCCATCAAGGACGGTCTTTTCATCTATTCTGTGAACATTTGCCCTGTAGGCGTGTGATGGCTGCAACTACAGCCACCCAAATGCACGAACATTTAATCACATCACACACTAGGTCAGCCAGTCTCATTACATTTATATTGGGATTTCTTTAAATTTAGGATTTAATTTACAGAATATTTTTTGTAAGGAAAGGCATAACACTGTATTCTACAATACAGTGCGCACATTTTAATTTACACTGTTATGTTCTGCTTGATTTAATCTTTGTTTTTGAGTCACCTCAGTGCCGGCTGCTCCAGTCCTTCAGGAGAACAGAGGTGGAGAAGGGGCGGAGCCAGCCTATTGAAACTGCAAATTGGTTTACACCACTACTAATCAGCAAGACGGGGGGGAGTGGGATTTTCCTGTTAATTTCAGTTAGGTTTTTGTGTGTTTCCCCCTTTGTATCTTCTATGTGGCCTGATCAGCCAGTATTTAAGTTTCCCCTTTGTCTCATGTAGCAGGTCTGTTTGTTTCAGTAGCTCTTTTTGTTAGCCTGAGTTAAATTCTGTTACTTTGACCTCTTTTATGGGCCCAACTTTGTAATTTGTTCTTTATTGACCCAAGTTCTTTGTTTTGGGTTCAATAAAAAAGACTTTTTAAAATCTAAACCTGTGCCTGAATCTCCTTTGATTGCTCAGACCATCACAAGGTGTTTTATTTAAGTCCAATATAACTAAAACCGGATTTAGAGTCGACCTGCTGGCTTTTGACAGACCGACTCCACATGGAAATAACCCTGAATGATTCATGTATCACCATCATCATCATCATCATCCAGGACTACAGGATCCTTTGAAAAATGAAGGGACAGAATCGGGTCTTTCTACAGGCGACCCGTAGATAAACGGAACAGTTTGGGACTTTAGGGATTGCTCAACATCTGTAGCGCATCTACAGTGTTTAAATTGTGTGAATCAATCATTTATAATGTATACATATAAACTGATGTGAGGCAACGTTAGCATTGAAGTTTTCTTATGCCTGATTTTTGGCTCATCTGACAAACTTTGCCGTAACTTTTGCAACTAACATAACTTTCACGAGTGCACCTGCATTGGAGTTTGCATTAAGGGATACATGCATGTGTAAATAATGTTTTAAATTTTAAATGCGCTCACTAAAAGGTCACATAACCTGCTCTTTTTAAATGAAATTGCAGACAGATTTGTGTTGCATAAACAAAATTGTGTTTTAATGTAACTTTTAGGAGGTTACCTCAAAGATCTCAAATCCAGCAATATCCAGGATTCCTATGAAGGACGCTCCCTGCCTCTTGGTTTTGTCCAGAGCCTTGTTGATCCTCATCACCAGCCAGCGGAACATCCTCTCATACGAAGCTTTGGCCAGAGCCTCAACGGCAAACTCTGCCTGCTCCTGGGTCTGGGCCTTCTGAACGTAGTCCCTACCGACCTGAGAGAGAAAACACCAGCATTACACTACGTCGCTGTGAGGAACCCGAATGACCCGATCAGGTTCAAGTATTTTTGACAATAATGTGAAAGCATGTTTTTTCCTCAGCCTAGAGCGATAAAATATAAGCGTATAAGGTTTCCTTATCCTCCTTCACACCTGAGTGTTTATCTCGCTAATGAAAAATGCATCTCCTTGATTAAATGAAGTCATTTTGCTCCAAATGTTTGTGTGTGAAGAAGTTCTTTATGCAGGGATGGGTTGGTTCCAAGGGAGAGTGTGATGGGATTTGAACAGTATAGGTGTGTTTGCAGTCAGAGCATTTCTCTCCATCTAAGGACTTAAAATAAATCTGAACTTTCTCCTGCAAGAGTCTCAGTTTCTCCAAAACTTCACAAGGTTTAGACTGAATCGCAAATTTTTCAACCAGCTGCAGAGCAGACCTTGATCCTGGGAGACAAGATGGCTCGGGTGAAGTCGGTCACATTGATGCCCAGCAGGTGGCAGACTTTCTGGGCAGCTGGGAGTGAAAGATGGCAAACATCACAGGATTAAATTAAAAGCCGTCTTCATTTTCACATGCTCCTGTTCCACAGTGACGGAGGTGTACCCGTGTCGTCAGGCATGGACGCCTGGTCCGAGTGTCGCTCCTTCTTGAAGATCATGTTCCCCAACTGGAGCACGGCTGAGACGACCTTCAGCAGACCTGAGGAGGAACAAAAGCAGCTCAGACTTCTGACATGTTTATAGTTTCTCAACATGACATCCGGTTTTATATTCCCTACAAATTTCTCCTTAAAGGAATAGCACACCCAAAACATGATTAGCCTTCATTTTCTACTCACCCCCATGCAGAACAACAC
>NW_015151533.1:184595-186714 GCF_000732505.1 Cyprinodon variegatus
GTGTTGTTCTGCATGGGGGTGAGTAGAAAATGAAGGCTAATCATGTTTTGGGTGTACTATTCCTTTAATATTCTGTCTCCTAGAACCCCAGTCGGCCTCAGCAGATGGCCGCTCACGCCGAGCCTGGTTCTATGGAAGCTCATTGGTAGAAATCCCTTATGACAGAAAGAAGGCCACCATTCACACCATTTTATCATCCGGAGGGGGGGACACATTTAATTACAAACCGAATTCATGCAGCTGTCTTAAAACACTTCATACAATCAGCACTGCATTGTCAAAATTCAGTTATCCCCAACCTTCAGTCGATTCTAGGCAGCATTTATAGTTTCCACATCGCATTACGTAACTGCACATGCGCAGGAATATCATGTCGAAAGCTTACTGGAATTCACGTCTTCTGGTCGAAGCCAGCGGTCAATTTGACACTGGGAGGAATGTTTACACAGATGTTCTCTGTTTATGCCAAACCTCCTCATACATCATCTAATTACGTACGAAAAAGGCATTAGGGACGTTATTATTGCTAAGACTCATACTTGACTTTCAGCATGTACCGTTTTGTTGCTAAGTAAGTATAGGGCTACGTTTAAGGATATATATAAGACAATAAAACTGCTTCTACAGTTCTGCTGGAGGTTTCTTCCTGTTCAAAGGGAGTTTTTCCTCTCCACTGTCACTACAAGCATGCTTAGTGTGAGGGATTGCTGAGTCAATGAGTCGATGCAATCAGCTGGTTTTCCTTAGATAGAAAACTGGAAAGTGACCTGAGATGACATGATGTGAATTGGAGCTATAGAAATACACTAAACTGAAACAAAGCCATACAATCTGATAGGCGGTGGTTCTATGGCACTTAAACTAAATACCAGTTATCTCCTCCTCAGGGATGCTCATGATATTAAAGGCCTCCATGGTTTCCTGGAACATTTCCTTGTCCGTCTGCCCTGGGATGGTCACATTTCCATTGGACAGGAAGCGGTACTTGCTGTAATCCTCCAGACACAAATCAGCTGAAATGGGAGCAACAAAGAGATCAAATCACTTTATTTCTGTACAGTACAACTACGATCAAACTGACTTTACTATGTTCCAAAAGCAGACATGGAATCTTCAGCTTTTAAATTATTTTCAATAATTGGGCTGAACTAGTGTGTCTGGGCTGGGAAGCAGCAAAAACACCCGTGCTGCTTCGTTTTTGATGCTTGTGCAAGTTTAGTTCTGACGCGCGGCTGAAGCATCTTTGCTGCTCTGGCTGCAAGGTGGAAAAGTGGGTTCAATGCGCGGTGGGCGGAGCTACCCTATCTTTCTTTGCCTGGAACAATGGCGGCTATATTTGCTGTGATCAGTGGGTAAAAAGTAGTTTTAAGATGTTTTTAAGTGAGAAAGTCCACCTGAAAACAGATTATCATCGTGCCTTCAAAGATTCTCTCTGTGGGAGCCGCTCAGACCCCCACATACCGGCGATGCACTGTCACTGGGAATCCCCAGCAGCAGGTTCTGGCCCGGATGCCTCTTAGCGTTTTCCTCTACTGTTCGCGGCAGCTGGAAGGCGTTTTTCCACATACGTAATCTAAACTGCAGGCATCAGGATAATAAAAGCAAACATATTTTGCCGGCAGGTTTCCACATTTTAAGTTAATTTAGGTGTTAATAAACTGTTAAGAGGAGTGATCATAGCGCTCTGCATCAGCAGTGCTGCGTCTGACTCCCTGCCAGCTCCCAGATCAGCTTCTCTCATTGGCTGATGAGGCACGTCGAGCAGCTAAAGTTCAATGTTTTCAACTTGAGCATCTGATGCATTTGAAGCGCTGCTGCGGGACCTTTTGCTGCACGTCAACCATTCGCTTTGCATGTGAACTAGCTGCTCCTGCTGTGAACGTGGCATTAGAGATGGGGCGAGGAGCTCAGTCATCGAGGAAGGACTCCGAGTAGAGCCGCTGCTCCTCCACATCGAGAGGAGCCAGTTGAGGTGGCTCGGGCATCTGGTTAGGACGCCTCCTGGACGCCTCCCTGGTGAGGTGCTCCAGGCACGTCCCACCAGGAAGAGACCCAGGACACGCTGGTGGGACTACGTTTCTCGGCTTTCCTGGGAGCGCCTCGGGGTTCCCATGGAGGA
>NW_015151533.1:188573-191353 GCF_000732505.1 Cyprinodon variegatus
TCTCGGACGCATTTGGAGGAGGAAATGGAGTCACTTACAAATCTGGAGGAGTTGTCGTTCTTGATGGTCTTGGCGTTGCCAAAGGCCTCCAGGATGGGGTTGGCCTGCAGCAGCTGCTTCTCAAGCTCCCCCTAATGGAGAAGAGACAGAATCACTCGTTTCATCACGACTCAAGCTGCAGACAGTCAAACCGAGCAGACATGCACATCCTTCCTTAGCAGATGAATACTAGGAAAGAACTTTCCTTTTGATGTTAAATAATCTCTTTTCCCTCTAAAAAGACAGACCTTAGGCGCCGTTATTGCCCAACCAATCACACGCAAGCACAGGCAAAATACAGATGCTGCACATTCCTGCATACAGCACACTCCCCCCAGAGCAGCAAGCCCGCTCAGGCTTTAAACCCCTGCGACGCTGGGTTCTTTCCATGCAGGCTCAAGCGTCGGAGTGCACGCCACCGCCGGCCAGACCATGACACAAACAACAATACCTACACCATGAAAAAAAAACAAAGCCTGACTGGATGAAAACAGCTGCTGGGTGGAGTGAGGAAACCTGAGCTAAGCTTTAGTTCAGCCACAGATAAAGTTTCTGGTAAACTGGTGGTTTCATGGGCAAGCATGCTGAATGCTGAGCAAACTGCACCAACCCTTACACATAGACAACCGCTCAGGCTTGTTAGCATGTTAGATGCTAATTTAATAATACTTTAGAGAAAATGCTTGCTTGGTCCCTTTTTAAGCACTTTAAGGAAAGGTTACAGTATTTCTGTCACAAGTATCAATAGTAGGTAGTCGTCTTATAAGGAACTGAATGCTTAATACTTCCCTTTCTGCACAAACTCTGCAGTTTCTCAGTCTTTAAGCTGAAAGCTTGTGGCTGTATGAGGTTTAGGAGACACCCAGGCAAGAAGAACCGACTCTTTGTTAGTATGGACACATATGAAGCCAAAGAGATGAACTCACATGTGACAACACAGCACTGCCCTGCAGAAAGAAAGGAAATTTAACACATTAGAAACAGATTCTAGGTCAGATATTACATAATTTAACAGGAAACCTGGTGGCCAACAATGACTGGTGACAAAATGATTTATGAAATATTTCATGTCAAGTCTTGTGAAACATCCTATACAAGAATAGCAGCACAGACGTGCGTGTTCAAAGATGTGAGTTTTGCTTCAACTCCGTTGCGACGGAGGAGAGGCAGGCGTGTCGGGGCAGGAGGTAGGAATGCACCACCGTCGCCTCGCAGCTTGCTAAGATGCATACCTTCAGGGGTCTGGACTAAAATGGAAATCTACCAAAGACAAGACTGTGGAACGATCAGGAAACAGATGAGCTGCAGAAAAGGGGCGTGTCTCTTCCCTTTACCTATCCCACTGGAGAGGAAAAAAAAAAAAAAAAAAAAAGGATAGAAGCCCATTTGGTTTTCAAACCAACCTGCTCTTTCTTGGACTTGGAGGATGAAGCGACATGTGCGAGATACTGAATGACCTTCTTTGTATTCTCCGTTTTTCCAGCTCCTGACTCGCCTCTGCAGAAAAAACAAAATGCAAAAAAACACAGAAACATCAGAAGCTGTAACTTAAAAGTCAGACTGTGAGTCTAATGACATGTTATAATAAAAACCAAGCAGGACAAACGAAATTAAAAATTAGGACTTGATACACTAAATACACTAAATCAAAAGCTCAAGAAATCAAGTTTTTTTTGTGAATTTTTTTTTATTAACCTACAGCTTGAAAGTTCAGATTAGAATCCCACAGACGGCTGTTATAAATGGGCCAGTATCAGATTATTAAAAGAAATTTGGCAACTATGAATCAGAATCTAAAGCCAAGATTGTTCCTGCTGCTTATATCGATGAAAGAAGGTAAAATTTACAGTAGCAGCCATTCAAAATGGCCCTTCCCAGTTAAACGCCAGCCGAACGGCAGCCCACTTCCCTGCAGCTCCCAGTAAAAATCCCTTCTAACTAACTTCTAGCCACTGGCCGCCTCCTGGGCGTGCATTTTTTTCCACTCTGACTCCACCCTTTCACTGAATTACAGGGTCTGACCAGGAGATGATGCTTCCCTTTAGATCTTAATGTCCACAAATCATGACAGAATATTTTAGTACAAAGATTGAGGTTTAAAAAGGAATTGTAGGGGACCAGCCAAGGACCCTTCATCAAGAAAGGGGGGAAATTATGAATGGCTACTATTGTATCACAATTATACGTTTATTCTTTAGAAATACAAACTAAAAATAATCTAAGGCGAATTTGAATAATTTCTTTCAAGAGGAGAGTTTATTGCCATTCTTACAACAAGCTGACTGGCAGTGTGCAGCATCAGGAAAGGTATGGCTTAAACCTGCATTATAAGGCCTCTGACACGTCTGTCTAAAATTAAACCATAAAAATTAATTTTGATTAGCATAATTGATTATTTTCTCCTCATAGGAACTTTGTGCACCGACAAATCTAACGATAACTGAACCAAATAATCTTCTGCTTTCCAAGTCTTAACTCATTACCACAAACATCAGCTGACACCCATGTCTTTCCAGGTTATTCTTGTCAGTTCTGCAAAATCTAAAGGAATGCAAAGAACTGAAGAAACGTACGTGCAAAGGATGGACTGATCCTCACGATCTGTTAGGGAAAAGAAAAAACTGTTAGGAATTGAATAACATTGGGTGCAAAGAAAGGTTTAAGAGGACCTAGCCTCGTGAGACCATCCTGATCTCGCGAGATTTCAAGATTTCACTCGCTAATCAGTCTGGAGACTCTCC
>NW_015151533.1:191824-194194 GCF_000732505.1 Cyprinodon variegatus
AACCAGTATTTTTGCCCCTTCCCAAAATTACTTAAACGAAAGGTTTCCAGATGGATATGCAGAGCAAATCCATCTGGCGGAGTCAGGTTAGAATAGCGATGGAATGATGAAAAAGGGGTCCCTATGTCCTCCGGCAGTCTAAGCCTATAGCAGCATAACTATAGAGCAAAACGCTGTATTGGTGCGCATGGATGCCCAGGATGCCAAACGGGAACAGCCCAGAGAAAGCTACTATGAGAAACAGAAGACATAAAAGGTTTAAAGAAAGATTTGTTTTTTTTGCTCCGCAAATCCATCTGGCGGAGTCAGGCTAAAGAGGACCAACATTGCACAGGATTGTGCTAAACGCAGCTATGTACATATATGGTCCGTTAGCTGCCCTGGTTCTGCATCAGTCACACCCACCCTGCATCATGCTTCTATAAGCCGTGTCTGTGATGGCGTAGATATGCGGAGGCATTTCGTGCCTCTTCTTGCCCTTGTACATATTGACGATTTCCTCGCTGTAGATGGGGAGGTTCTTGTAGGGGTTTATCACCACGCAGAAGAGACCCGAGTATGTCTGGGGGGGGACAGGATGTAAGGTTAAAACTCAGGTGGAAGTGTTGATTTCTGCATAAAGCCGAAAGACTCCCGTCCACTCACATAGATGAGTCCAGAGTAGTATCTCTCCTTAAGGTTGTGCAGGACGGAGGCCTCATTCAGGCAGGTGAGCTCAGCCATATCCTCCACCTTACTGAACTTGGGGGGGTTCATTTTCTGGATGTCATCCTTATTCACCTTCACCTGGGGGTTCACAGAAGCTGAAGTGAAAAACACCGAACAGTTTGGACTTGGAATGCACAAAGCCATTTCAGAGTTTTACCTTCTTGCCAGAGTCGGCCAGCTCCACCACGCACTCATCTCCCTTCTCCTCTTTGAGCGAGCCGGCCTCAAAGCCCTGCTTCTCACTGGGGATCCAGACCAGTTTCTTGGAGGCCCAGTCGGCCTGGGCCAAAGGGTCGTTTACGCCGCCACGCTGCCCGTACAGGAACTGTTCAACGTCCGTCATGGTGACTTAAGATGAAAGAAAACATTCATTAGGAAACTCATTTGCAGCCAGTTGTTTTGATTCGAGCAGATAGCTTTGTTGTGTAGCACAACTATGCATGTTAGACAGGGCATGTGTGTTCTTGTACCAATCCTGAAACCCCTGCAGCGTTATTTCAGTCTGAAATTTATGAACTCTCAAAATCTTCATGAACAAAAGCAATTCAAGATAAATTGAGCCTGTGTACATTTATCATAGTATCGTGTGCCTGTCATTAAATAACTGTGCATGCCTACAATTGGTCAAGAAGACAAACCAATGAAGAGTGAGAGCAGAACTCCCAGTGTAGCTGCAAAAAAAACAACAAAACATGTCCAATATCAAATGTTAAAAAGGTACAAGAAGAGGTTTGATTCCAAGAGGGATAAAAACTTAAGCTTCCCCGGGGAAAAAACCTGATCATTAGAGTTAACTAAAGCTTAGGAAGCATTCGAATGTTGCTGTAAATATGCCGATGAAGCTTCTGGACTTAGTTTCCAAGTTTGAAGACATTTTGGTTTCCCATCCAGGAAGCTTTATCAATAAATATCAGAACTGGTGTCAAGTTCGAGGCTTTATAGAGTAACCAAAGCAAAACATGCAAAAGCAATCAAAAGATTACTAGGAAAATGTTAATATCAATGGGATTGTTGTACTTTGTCTAGTTTAGTGGCGTTTTGTTGACCCTGACATGTCTGCCCTTTGGCATGTGGATCTGGTTGGTTGTGCCCGTTGGCTGCAGAGATCCAAACAGATCCACTGCACTGCCAATAATGGAATACATTTTAATGATTTTTGCATCAGACTGCCAGTTGCCATTATCCTTTAAGATTCTGTGTTCTTGTGCCAACTAAGAGTTATCCCATGTGAGGAAGGTTGGTGCATACATCATTTAGCTTGCTAGCTTCCATACCAAACCATACTCCCACAGGGTTAGGACATCTTTAAAATACAAGCATTGAAACCATTAGCATTTGCCTCACAGAACTTCACCACAAAAACTTTGGCCTGGCCTTTTTCCAGTGTAGTCCTGTTTCTCTGACTGTGACTAACTGGATGTGCTCTCTTCATCCTCTGACATGGGAGCTGGCTTGGGGCTTGACTGCATGGTTGTGTGTTTTCGGACAGTTGCTTTTTCTATGTCTGCTTCTGTCTCCTTGAACCCCAGTGGGCCTCAGCAGATGGCCGCTCACACTGAGCCTGGTTCTGCTGGAGGTTTCTTCCTGCTAAAAGGGAGTTTTTCCTCTCCACTGTCGCTACAAGCATGCTTAGTGTGAGGGATTGCTGAAGAGTCAATGAGT
>NW_015151533.1:195893-197800 GCF_000732505.1 Cyprinodon variegatus
AAAATTATTGTTGTTATTCAATAAATCACCGTAAACGTATTAGTTTTATATATAAATAATGATCCATTGATTATTCCTTGCTCACCGGACTATTCCTCTAATCCTGTAGTTGCATGAGTCATCTTCCATAGTCTAGTTTGTTAGATCAGCAGATTATTTGCAGCCGAGAGGAAACGATTCAATAAACTAATCTGGAAGCACAGCTTTATTTTAAGAATGCCTCCTCTATGCAGACCAGATTGTGGTAGAAATACTCTGGTAGAGGTAACATCAGTGTTGGACATCGTCTTCCTCCCCAGGCATGAAGCTGCTGCAGAACTAGATAGCCGTTTCGGTAACAGACTACTGCGTCTTAAACGCACAAAGGAGCGTAATCGCAGATCCTTCTTGCCAGTATCCTTTGGTTTGTTGGGAGCAGTGATGGTTATAAGATCCGAGTGTTTATATCTGGACTATTTTTTTCCATCAACCGTCTTGTTTTTAATCCCAACATTCATGCAGAGGTATGCCTTAAATTATCCCACTGGTGATTTCTTTGAATCAAAGCATATAATTTTTCATAATGGCAAGGTATCGTTTCTTACAACATGACTGTTTTAGTACCCGTTTGTAAATCTGCATGCTTAGACTTGCCGTTTGCATGACCAAAATTCCCCACGAGGAACAATAAATGCTACAACTATACTAAAAATCGTCCCGAGGTGTTCAAATCTGGAAAATGTTTTTTAGTTTTTTCGTCTCCAGGCTTTCACTACATTTTGAGCAGAGCGGTTCAAACCAACTTGCGCAGACTATGGAGTCACTGCACAGGCTGAGACACATCGGCCCTTTTAAGTTGTTTTTACTGCATCATTATGAGCTTGTTTCTCTTTAGTCACGAACGTGTCCAACAAAGAAAATACTAAATAAAGTGGAATACACCTCAACTCCCTCTCCTTCTAAAGATCTGCCACTTGCTAAAGTATTAACAAGTCATGGTCTTATGAACTTTACTCATGAACTTCTGTGGATTTAATCAGGATTTGATGCTCTAAAAAATCAAACATTTAGAAAAAACAGAAGTTGAAGAAAATAGAGTTAAAAAACTGAAAGTGTACATTTGGACTGCTTATGTCCATTTTAAAAATCACCTTCCAGTCCAGTTACAGGTAGACAGTCTCTAAGCCTTATAGTCTCTGGACAGAAGCTCCAGCAGAGTCATATTGGAAGGAAAAATCCTACTGCAGCTTCTTAAGAGGATGTTTTAGCTTGACTTTGACTGGGCCACACTAACAAATCCTTAGTAGACAACCCCATTCTTAGAATATATTTCCCTTCCCCAGTCTCATGTCTTCTGCAGATGGCTGTGCTGCGTTTAGCTCCACCCACTTTCCCCATCAGCGCTGGTCAGCCTCCTTGTCCCCAAAGCGTTTCCAATGCCATAATTGTTCATGTTATGTGATGAAGTGGGTTTTTTAATCACACTGAGAACTAAAAGAACTAGACTTCAACCTGTGCTGCAGCTCTATTATAGTTACCATGAGGTTCTTGGACACTCGCCCAGCCTGTCATTTAAAAATCAAAGGACATCTTTGTAGGGTTACACTTGCCCCATAAAGATCTCCGTTTCTGAATAATTGTCTAAACGGTGCTTCAGGAAGTGTTTGAAGCTTAGCGTTTCATTTCCTAACCCAGCGCTGGATTTTTCTTTATGATTCATTCATGTTCCCTGACAAATCTCTGACACCTTCACAGAACAACAGTGCAAGCCTGAACACAGATGCATGCCGCGTGTTTAAGATTTTAAATCCATGAATCATTTCCCTTTCAGTTAATCACATCTGATTCCATTAGTCGGATCCCGAGGAGATCCGCTGAAGTTATGCTGCTAAAGGCTTAGACTGCTGGAGGACCTGAGGACCACTTTT
>NW_015151533.1:198522-201949 GCF_000732505.1 Cyprinodon variegatus
ATTTGCCAATGGAATTAGTATTTTTAATCTTCAAATAAGGTTTCTAGATAAAATGCCCTTGAAATAAGACAGTGGAATTGTTTTTTCTTATTTTAAAGTGTAAATTGTCTTGTTCCATTGGCAAAGGGTCTCACTTAAATCCTTAATTCAAGAAAAAATGCACTTATTTTAAGAAGAAATGACTTATTTAGATTTCATTTTTTTGCAGCGTACATGTGGTCGTGTTACTTTTGCAAGGAACAGCATGTTCTACTAGTTGCTCTTACGGCTACCTCGCCATCTAATTAGTTAAAAATTCCACAAATTCCTCAACTTGGGCTCATCTACTGCCCTCCTGTCACTTCCGAAAGGGACAGACGCGCTGCTGCAGCACCTGGCCTGCCTGGTGCATTTACAACACAGTTGGGCTTTTTAAATATCCTAAAGGAAGCTGCTGAAGGGATGCTATGAGCAAGGAGAGGATGGAATGTTGGTGCAAGTCTGGACAAAAAAACTATATATCCCGACCACACCCTGAAAGAAAAAAACAAATTGACCCAAAAGAAGTTATGATCCAGTCACCTAGATGTTGAAAGAAGGACATAAAGTTGCACAAACTGCCTCCTTGCTTCAACTAAAGCAGGCATCCCCAAAGTCGGTCCTCGAGGGCCGCTGTCCTGAAGGTTTTAGAGATTTCTCTGCTTTAGCACAGCTGATTCTGATGATTGCAGTTCAGCAATAGCCCGTTAATCAGCTACCAATGTAAATGAGCTGTGCTGGAGCAGGAAACCTCTAAAACCTGCAGGACTGCGGCCCTCGAGGACCGACTTTGCAGACGCCTGCCCTAAAGGGCGATGATCAGCGATGACAGACTGACTGCTAGTGGGGATAAAGGCACGCGTCGGAGCGTGCATGTTTATAGAGAGGGATAAAGGGATCAGTACACAAGGTCTAACCTGGGTCTCTAAGTGCATTATGTGCTCAGGTCCAGAAGATCAGAGGGGGGGGAATCCTGCAGCAGCACTGAGGAGGAAACGTCATCTCATCCACAGCTTCTGGCAGAATATCATAAACCAATCTTCCAAAGCTGTTGCTGTCGTGTTTTTTTACAGCTTCACATTTAGAAGCGTCTGTGGACCAACTTCAGGGGGAAGTTGCACAAACTGCCTCCTTGCTTCAACGCGACTCACTGCCGTTTATCCCGCTCGCAGTCCAGCTGCACAGCTTAATCTTTTGTTTTCTCAGGCCTCATCTTTGCCGCACCGTCCCTGGCTACCTGTCAATTCATGCTTTATCCGGCCTCTTATTGGATGAGCGCGAGCCCTGCCACCTGCAGCTCATAGGAGGTCAGCCAGCTGAGAGGGTTAGCTCAGGTATGCTTAGATATCCTACCATGCAACCAATCAGAGGGACTAAAAGGAACTGACCAGTTTTTATTATGTTTACCAAGTAGAGCTGGTCAGGTAGTTATAGGAAGTAGGCCTTTTGTTCTAACCCAGCAGCTCTACAACCATGGGCTGTTCTAGAGAGGGGCCGACGGGGGCCAGTGCCCCTGTACTAAAGACCTGATACACAAAGAAATTCTAATGATGAACAAACATGGTTACTGATAGCTCATTTGGATCTATTAAAATTTGTTTCCCCCTTTACAAATTCTGTTTTACTAATTTTTTATAAAACAATAAGATGATAGCTTCAGTGGTATTGAGATAGGATCCTAGTTTTTATCTGCTAAATGTTTTTTTCCAAAACAACTTAAAAAAAGTACTCTTGTTTTTGAAGCTGAATTTATCAGTTTTTCTCGAGTTCTAGTTCGATTTTTATAGAAAACTGCCATTTTAACTTAAAGTCAAAAATATGTAAAATTCCTAAATTATGAATGAATATTCACCTGATAAGACATAGAATTTTAATTAAATCTAATTGAATAGAAATTTCACTTCATGCAGCCGTTACATACAGGAATCCCTCGCCCTGTTTTTTTATTTCATGCTTTTCTGTTCCCCCATGAAAACACGCTGGCCCCCCAGTACATCTGGTCTAGAACCGCCACTGTCTACAACAGAGTGCCTGCACAAAAAGAGGAACCATCAGTGTTTTTTATATCAATGTTTAAAAAGTCTCACCCCGGATGAGGAAACATACATGCAACTCCTGACGAACAGCAGCAGGATCTCTTTTATGTGCATCTAAGCCAAATCTGTAGCCTGGAGGTGGAGAACAGCTGGGTGTGTGCTGCTGAGCTGCAGCAGTCTGCAAACCAAACACCACCTGCCTAAATCACAGGCGCAGCAGCCTGAAGAGACTTTAGAAGGAAAGCGGCTACTTAGATGCTGCAACCGGTGTCATTTTACGTGTCATTTCCTGTTAACATCAAACAAGAAGACATTTTAACTTGGCTTCAGTTATTGTACAGAAGCAGCCATTCCAAATGGCCTTTCCCAGTCAAACCAGCTGAATGGCAGCCCACTTCCCTGCAGTGACCCCCCTATTGCATATTTTTCCACCCTTTCACTGAACTACAGGGTCTGACCAGGAGATGATGCTTCTCTTTAGATCTTAAAGTCCACAAATTATGAGAATATTTTAGTACAAAGATTGAGGTTTATAAAGTAATTGGAACCAGCAAAGGAAAGTGGGGAAACTTTGATGGCTACTACTGTAAAGGAGGAGAAAAACAAAAATCAGTAAAGTGATTTTAATCCTCTGCCATCATGGGAAGAACAACTGGTCCTGTTTGCATAAATTGAGTGTAAAAGTTAAATGAAGATGGGTGTTGATGGTTCAGGAAGTCTGATGGGGAACACCTGGTCCAGGTGGGGGACTCACCTCTCATTCCCAAACATAAAATAATTTAAAGCTGCAGGTCTTTATTTAAAGAGCGATAGTTAAGAGAGAAAATCTGGTTTACTTTTAACCAACAGGAGGAGAAAAAACAGATGATTAAATAAAAGAGCCAACCTTGTTCTCAGCAGCAGCAGGCACCGCAGGTAAACTGTGCGTTTCAGCGCGCGCTCAGTCCGGCTCCGTGTCTCTGATTCCCCGGGATGAAGAGCAAAGTTTCCACAGGAGCGCACAGCCGCTGGGCAGGATGGTTGAAGCAGACCTCCTCAGCTGCGCTGGTTTATGTTCCGCAGGTGAGCTGGGGTCACCGCCCACCGCTGCTGCGTTCAGGGACTGCTCGGAAAGAACTGAGCTCTACAAAGTCGCTGCTTGGGGCTCTAAAAGCCGAACAAGGAGCCGTAGAAATGATTGATCCCAGCCACTGCTAAGGTCGACCAGTCAGAAAACATTTAGGGATGTAAATATGCTGCTGTTATAATATCTAATATTATAAAACCTTCTGTCCAAAGGTAACACAACATTTTGACCTTTTATTATCTCTAACTTTCTTCTGTGCATCCTGTGCAGGCTTTTATTGTGACTCAGGTCATATTTAAGTTAGCAG
>NW_015151533.1:204014-205036 GCF_000732505.1 Cyprinodon variegatus
TAATATATATCACGATGGCCGGTTCATTAGAGAATTTCAGATTACAAAATATGTGTCTACATTTGCATTGGTGATAAAAGGACAGAAATCTTTTTTTTTTACAACATCACTCCCAAACGAGATATCTAGTAGACTTAGTTTAAAAGGGACAACAGCCTCCATGTTCTAGCCAAGGAAGAAAGATGGTTTGAGAGAGGGGTTAAGGAAGCCATCTTTGCTGGGGTGGGAAAAAACTCTCTACAGAGGATATGGTGTCAGACATAACCTTTCACCTACTTACAAACAGAGGTAGATAGAGAACCCAAAATATATACTCAAGCAAGAGTAGCAATACTTTATTTTTTTCTTACTCAAGTAAAATTAAAAAGTATTTGGTAAAAAGGTTACTTATGAACTGAGTAACTGTTGGATGATAACATTGGATTCAATGTTTATAAATGATGCTGGCAAACAGACATTATGTGGAAGTTCTGGCATTTTAAAGACTCAAATGCATAAAGATCACAAAAACATGTAATTAATAATTATATCTATATCTATATATATATATAGATATAGACCGTTTCTTAATATGTGTAATTTTGCGTTTTTATGTGCTCGAAAAACATCATCATACTCAGCTCTAGTATTGTTCCAATTCACAAGAACAAGGAGACCGAGGACAGACAAACCTTCCAGATGTTGTTCTGGCCCCTCCCTCTTTACCCAGCATGCATCAGAGCAGACTTGAGATTGACAGCTGTCCCAGCATGCACTGCAGCAGCTTCCAGGTTAGCGCTTACAGAGCTCAGAGTATTAAGTTAAAAGTTCTCTTTTCTGTTGCTGTTGTTCTATAAAAGTACATTTTAAGATCATTTGAGGCGAGAATATTAATTCTATTCAGTTTATTTCTATAGCGCCAATTTACAACACATGTCATCTTAAGGAACTTTCCAGTTCAACCAGATCATCCAGTCAGATTGATTCAAAGTTTTCTATCTAAGGAAAACCAGTTGATTGCATCGACTCATTGACTCTTCAGC
>NW_015151533.1:209563-210708 GCF_000732505.1 Cyprinodon variegatus
TGATCACAGATATGTTGTTTTTTTTGGAATAAGATGATCATTTGTGCTAAGCATTGAAAGAAACCAGAAAACAAACTAGTTTTATTACTAATTACAAGGGAACAAACACAGAAGGAGGAACTTGAAGCATTCATTGCTCAAAGATCAGTGATGTTGCATTGTGGTGAACCCATGACATGTTTGGGTGTTTCTCTCCGCGTAGGAAAGCACAGCTCCTTTGTCAACAATTTGAGCTAAGCTGGGGTGTGGCACAGCTGATGTGTCTGAGGTGATAACCTGAAAAAAAAACACAAAAAAAAACACAGAGCAGGTCAAACAGAGAGGAAGATGGACGCCACCGTGTCAGACAGTGATAGAGACAGTGGTTCTAATCTTTCATTAAAATGCCAGACATTATCACCCTGTAAAACAGCTGGTTCAGGTCGAATCACCGAGGGGAATCACACACATCCCAAAAAAGGTCATATACCTACCTGCACTTTGTCTCCTATCCACCAATGAGCTTTTGGTAAAGTTTCCTACCATATATGGTCAGACAGGAGCAGAACGACAGAGAAGAAGACTTCAGGAGAGAGAATTGCCTGCAGAGCAGACTGGTAGAGCAAGGCGGGCTCTATTGTTTCCTTGGTGTTACGTTTCTCTGCATGCCTCGTCATTAGCCCCAGCCCCCCCCCCTCAGCAGTCCTGTGGTTTCACATGGGTCACACATTAAAGATAAGCTGATAGAATTGCAGAGAAGGCTTGTTGCAACACAAAGGAAGCACACCCCCCAAAAAAAACAAAAATAACTTCTCTTTTCAGCATTTTCTGAGATCTATAATACTGTCATTATAACAACAGGAACTTACAGAAAAAAATATGCAGAAAGTATGAATTTAACAGTTTTAGAGAGGTGTAAATATTAAACTGTTTCACAAAGTTTAAAAGTCCGGAACATTTGCAAAGAAAAAGAACAACCAACCATTTAAACACGCACCTGAGGGAGAGCTTAAGGTATCAATTAACCATTATATTCTTGTAAAGGGAAGGAGCAACCAGAGAGAAACTACACATTAAAGGCATAATATGCAACATTTTCCAGTTAATTAATGTGTTCCATAACGTTTTCGATGATTAAATGAGTCATTTCAGGTCGAAGGTTTTCT
>NW_015151533.1:211303-212622 GCF_000732505.1 Cyprinodon variegatus
GGACCTGCGGGAACCCTGTACTAAATGAATACAATTTATTTGAACAAACACCACAATCATACAGCAAGAGCTGAAATGGAAAAGCTTAGAGTGAAATGCATTGATATGTTAGAATGGCCCAGTCAAAGTCCAGACCTAAAGTATAGTTTGGAAACTGTGGGGATATTGGTGAAGAGGAACTGGGAACACTGTGGGTTTGTGGATTTCCAAAGCATTTACAGATATTTTTGCTGTTTGCGTACTTATAAAAGTTTATTTACAAACACCCACTGCAGTTTTTGGACTCAGTTATTAAGAATGTGGGAAAACTTATTTTCCCTTTTCTTATTGAAAAACTTTGTTTTGTTCTTTGATTTAAAATATTAATGTTTTTCTTAGGAAATCATTTTTTTTTTCCTGCAGAAATGCAACACTCCACACTGCAAAAAACAGAAATCTCAATAAGTTATTTTTCCTTAAAATAAGTGTTTTTCTCCTTGATTTGAGGAGGTAAGTGAGACACTTTGCCAATGGAACAAGACAATTTCCTTTTAAAATAAGAAAAAACAATTTTATCGTCTTATTTCAAGTAAATATTATCTAACTATCTTATTTTAAGAGTGAAAATACTCATTCCATTGGCAAATCATTTTATTTACCTGCTCAAATTAAGGCTAAATATACTTAATTTAAGCCATTTTTTACTTATTTCTGGATTGTTTTTGCAGTGCATCCATTAAAATCCACACCTCACATTGCCAGCAGTAAAAACTGTCATCCTCATGAGCTGTAAATCAGTTGAAAATTGAAATTCAGATCTGCATTCATTGTGGAGGTTAACCCCCGAAAAGCAAAACCAGTCATTTCATGTCCCGTCATGTCATGAGAAGAACAGCCGCTCATATTAACTGAGGTATGAAAGTATCAGCAGGAAGAGAAGCATGAAAGCCTTTCTGTTTGGCAGACAGAGCAGATTTTATCAGAAACCTTTTCAGGGAAATCAGATGCAAGGAACAAAACATCAACATAACTATTGCAAAACACAATGTGAATTTGGAGCCTTACAGTAAAATAGATGGATGTCAGAAGATGTTTTACAGAAAACTTCTGTAAAAATCTGTTGAGGAAAGGATTATAAGATGAGGAAGTAGAGGAATTTAACTTTATTGATCTCACAATGGAGAAATTAACACGTTGCATTTAACCCATCCCGTTTTGGGAGCAGTGTGCTGCCATTGTGCGGCGACTGGGGAGCATTCCTAGCCTCATGAGACCATCCTGATCTTGCGAGCTTTCAAGGTTTCACTCGCAGATCAGACTGGAGACTCTCCGTTAAAGAA
>NW_015151533.1:214470-216322 GCF_000732505.1 Cyprinodon variegatus
AGGATGGAATCATTTCAGATTTAAAGAACTTTCAGACGTTTTAATTCTGAATATGATCGAAATCTTCCTTGAACAAAACAATGGAGAAGGTATTTAAATATTTAAGCTGCTAACGATACATCGTAGAAAATGAAAACACAGCGAAACAAAAGCTTTTTATGAGGTTTTTATTTATTAGGTTTTTAAGGGTTTTATTTATTTTTTCAAAAACAAACAAAAACAAAAAAAGAAATCCTGAGGTATTCACAATATAATGGCATTTATTCAGTTTGAAATGAAACTAGGGTGTTGGGGAGAGTAAAAAAAAAAAAAAACAGCCAAAAACAAACCCCCCCCAAAAAGGTTGAGAAAAAAAAGGCGGTAAAGCTTTGTCATTTCAAAGATCTGTCACGGTAACATATCCATGATGTGTTTTACATACAAGAGGCCTTTAAACAAAGGGGAGCCGTGTCCCAGTACAACCCTGCAAACCAGTAAAGTCATGCAAGAGAGTGTTTTAAAAAAACTTTAGCTATTTAAATAAGGGTGTTTACAGCGGGAAATCAGTCCACCTTTAATCGCAGATATCAGCAGAGATATCTATATAAAAAAAATAAACGGAGTGGCGTTCAGAACAAACGGGTTAGAAGCCACCCAGGTTTCAAAAAGTACGGCTTTAACTTGGAGATATTAGTAAAGCCAGAGTCGGACACACACTACGCGGTTCGCCGTGAATATAAAAAAATAAAAATAAACCCGGCTTTAGCTTCGTTTCATGGTTCAGTATAACAATCTGCTTTCTGAGCACAAAAGTTCAATGCCAAAAAGAGTCTACTCTCCTCTTCCTCGTGTCCTGTTCACTCCCTATACAAAAAAACAAAACAAATAATATATAAAATGACCAATAAATAAATATGTGAGGAAAATACACTGTTGAATCATTTTCTTGCGTCACGGATTTTATGATTGATAAAATAACTTCTGTGACGTTAAGAAAATGAAAGAAAATATTCTCCTCTCTGCAATAATCTGCAACACAAACATAGGAAACCCATCAGAAGTGCAACGTCGGCCACCGCAGTCTCAGCATCACAGAAAATAATACAGCATCAGACAAACAATGGGGGGAATATAATGGGCGGGGGGGTTACAGTAATTCATGACCCCAAGAAATAAATCAATAAAAATGGATTATCAAAAAAAAAATAGATAATAAAAACTACTAATAGAGGAGAGATTATAGTGGAATGATGAAAATCCACCATAAGAAATAAACCCGATGAGTCCGTCTGTCTGTCTGGGATCAACTTTTTTACCCTTTGTTCAATTTGGTGTCATCATTGCCCTGAACAATAAAAATAAAAATGATAATGACACTATTCATAATAATTAAAAGTTAAAATCACCCTCAATATAGACTTTTGGTAGACAAACGTGACGCCTTCCTTGCACACTCAGCCAGGTGAAAAAAACCAAAACAAATAAAAAATAAAAACAGATGACACGCTTCTAACTGTTTTTTCTAACAAAGCTCCTCCTCCTCTCCCCTGCAGCGGGTCATCAACAAGTCACGGGTTCGAAGCTGATCAGTAGTGATGGTTAATTAGGCATCTTGAAGCCAATCTGTATTGATACTTTCTCACAGAATACTGACACCTGCTGGACATTTAAATTCACTACAGGCAGCTGATTGGACAGAATAAACTGAATTGAAATGATATAAGTTATTGGAGGTTATATTGTATTATGTCATATCTGTCTTTAAAATTAAAATATCTTCGATATTTTTCGATGCAGCCAATAAATAATGTAAACGTAACGTGAAAAAGTTATGGGAAAATGTGAATGAGGATTTTAAATTTTTTAAAACAAT
>NW_015151533.1:216602-224753 GCF_000732505.1 Cyprinodon variegatus
GCAGAATCTGTTCAATCTCTAACGTTCTGCTCTCTCTGCTTCTTCTCACCCTTGTTTCGGCCTGTTTTTCAGTGTAGTCCTGTTGTGAATTGGCGCTATAGAAAAATTGAATAGAATTGTTGCTGGACCCATCACTACTGATCAGCATATTGACAGAACTTGAGGGGGATAAAGCAAACAAGTGTCTTTTCTTAACAATGGCAAAACATTTTTAAAATACAAAAAAATGAAAGAAAAAAAAAAAAACACATAGTGTACGTGTAAAAATCATAAATAAGGTTAAAGTTTTGTGCATCCCGTCCCAATCGGCCATCGTCTTGGAAAAAACAAAACGAAACAAAAAAAATCAAAAAGCAGGAAACAAAACAATGGCAGTTACAGCGGCAGCCATGACAAGGAACTGATATACTTTACAGCACTGATGTGTACCCCCCCACCCCCCAAATACAATCCTTAATTATACATCAGCTCATTCAAAACACATCTCCTGCTCTGCTGTGATGCGTGAGGGGCGGCCATGTTGAAGAGGGCAGCACCTTTCAGCGACTCGCCCTCTCTGTGTTTACAGGAAGCAAGCTGATGTGGTTTGAATGACTGCATAGTGAACATGATATTTGGTTTACGTACAGATGGACAAGGACACACACACCAACACACACACACTCGGTGCCAAGGCACAGCACAGGTCAACGCCGTGGGCTACCTGCTTCTACTCACATGGCAAGCTAATATACATAAAGCATCGCTGTGTAGGATGGGAGAGCTTTATACATTTGGTGCACATAGATTATCCCAGCTTCATTTTCCCCTCACTCACCCCGATCGGGTCAGGTGTTACAGATGAGCCGCCGTCCAATCAGTGAGCAGGGGGCACAAACAGCAGGATGGAGTGTTTGCTATTATAAGTGTGCGTTTAGAAGAAATAGACGGGAAAATCAGCAGCGGGAGTTGTAGCACTGAGAGAGAGAAGTCTCCTTCAGCAGCATCGTGTGAAAACTGTCAGGCTTTGCTGGAAAAAGCCAGACAGCAGCACCAGATCTGGGTTTATGTACAACAGGTGGCAGCAGAGATGCTGAGGAGCCACGGCGGAGCAGAGAACCCTGCCGCCGGATGAAGGAGGCCCAGTCTGAGCTAAATCTGCCACTTAAAATACGCAGCAAGCGGAACCCGGATCTCCATCGCACCTGCTCAGAAGAACGGAAACAACAAAACTATGGTGAAGCAAGGTAAAAACTAAATTAACTTCTGGTTTCATGTAGTTTTTACCATGCAGCTCCCAAAAGACTAAAAACCAAAGCCAAGAATAAAAAAAGGAGTTGAGACTTCACAGATATAAAAGAATTTCTAAAAGTAGAATGGGAGGCAGATCTTTTAGTTCTCAGGCTCCTCTCCTGTGGAACCAACTACCAGTTTTAGTCCGTGAGGCAGACACCCTGTCTACTTTTAAGGCTAGGCTTAAAACTTTCCTTTTTGATAAAGCTTCTAGTTAGAGTGGCTCAGGTTATCCTGATCTATCTCTATAGTTCTGCTGCTATAGGCTTAGACTGCTGGAGGACATAGGGACCCCTTCTGGTTATTTTTCTTCATTATACTCTTATCTACAGTTGCCTTTTGTATCTCTGCTTCTGTCTCCTTGAACCCCAGTGGGCCTCAGCAGATGGCCGCTCACACTGAGCCTGGTTCTGATGGAGGTTTCTTCCTGTTCAAAGGGAGTTTTTCCTCTCCACTGTCGCTACAAGCATGCTTAGTTGGACAGATTGCTGAAGAGTCAATGAGTCGATGCAATCAGCTGGTTTTCCTTAGAAAGAAAACTTTGAACCAATCTGACTGGATGATCTGGTGAACTGGAAAGTGCCTTGAGATGACATGTTGTGAATTGGCGCTATAGAAATAAACTGAAGTATAATTGAATTGTGAGGACAGTATATCCTGGTTTTACCTCCATTCTATGTTCTGACTTAATGTTTCATTAGCCGTGTGATGCTAGTTTTGTCCGGCTGAAGCTGCACACTGAAAGAGCCTGGTTCTGCTGGAGGTTTCTTCCTGTTAAAGGGAGTTTTTCCTCTCCACTGTCGCTACAAGCATGCTTAGTGTGAGGGATTGCTGAAGGGTCAATGAGTCGAGAATTGTGAGGACAGTATATCCTGGTTTTACCTCCTTTCTATATTCTGACTTAACGTTTCATTAGCCGCGTGATGCTAGTTTTGTCCGGCTGAAGCTGCACACTGAAAGAGCCTGGGGAATCCGACGCAGGTAAAATGCTAACTTACTGAGCAGATGGATGAAAACCGGGGCCCCCTGCTGTAAGTGCACCAGCCTCCCCCCTGCACATTGTATGACACGTACACAGCGCTGCTATAATACAGCGTACCCCCATCCTCTCAGACACACAACATTCCTTCCCACTAGCTAGAGAGTTCACATGTAGTTGAGCGCAGACATAACAGCTCTGCTCTTGCACATTAGTTGAGTTGTGTTCACCTTTGGTGTGGACAGACGGAGGGATGGAAGGATGGACCGGGTGCTGGATGGACTAGAAGCATCTTGACAGACAAACTTCCCCTCTAACTGTATTTACACTGTACAGAATGTAGTGTGGTGTAGTACAAAGGAAATAAGGTGAGATGTGCCTTTACACGGAATATTAGCTGTTTTTCAGCACTTCCTTTCACCATCTCTCACTTCACTCGGCTCTCTGCAGACTTGCTGTTTTGTATTTGGTAAGACTTGTCGACATTGCATGATTATATATTTGGCTTTAAAAGAAAAAAAAAATGATTAAAGTTTTTTGTACTTTGGGGAAAAGAAGTGACAGCAGCGTCTAAAGCGATCAAAAGTAGCAGCACGTCAATAAATAATGCAGCCCGGCTGAACGGAACGGTAAACGACGCGCTAGCTAAACTCGTACAGTTGGTGCAGCAGCACGAAAGCTTTTTACAGAAACCATCTAACCTCGGCGCTCAGCGCTATTCTACCCCAATCATTTGCAACACATCCTGCAAACCTTCCTCAGTTTGTCTAACCATCTTTTATCTCGTCTCACTTTCTTTTACACTCAGCATCGTTCCTCTCGCCTCGCTCCTCATTCTTGTCTCATGCTCCTGTCGCTTTAACTTCCACTCATCTTGACGACGTTCCCCTTCCTCACCAACACCCGACATCCTCCTGTCTGCCTTTGCCACTCCTTAGCTCCTCATCTAGCTGTGTTTTGGTTTGGTGAGAGCAAAAAGCTGGACTCTAGAATAACATCTAAGCTTTGGATGTGGCAGATCTGCTCTACTAGATATTCCTTCACCAACATCTGTCGTTCTTCACTCAACTCTTTGCCGTTACTTCATTCTAAACATTCCTCACAGTCAGGAAGGTCAAAATAAAAATTCTGGGGGCCAAAGATTGTTTTGCAAATTTGCCAATTGAGTTTTTTTACTCTTAAAATTAGATAATTGGATAATATGCACTTGAAATAAGACAAGGCAACTGTTTTTTCTTACTTTAAATGTAAATTCTCTTCTTCCATTGGCTCACTTACCTCCTCAATTCAAGAAAAATCGCATTTTTTTAAAGAAAAAAAATATTTTGCGGTGTTCTAAACATTCCTCATCGTCAGGAAGGTCCAAATGAAAATTCTGGGGGCCAAAGATTGTTTCGCGAACTCTTTAGGATTTAAGGTAAGTATCGACATTCTCTTGAAAGAACACTGAAGTTTACAATTAATAATACTAAACCGGCATCTGTTTTTTACAAATATTAGTCAAATCTTTAGGTTTTATTCATCTACTTTTTCACAGCAACTATTCGGGTTCATTCTTCTAAAAATCGGCTGAATCTGTTCGTTAAAACTCCCAACATGACATCAGGATTAGTTTTAGACATATTTCCACTTCTGTTCTGACTCTTGAAGGAGGAGGTCGCATTTTCCTGCTGCTCTCCACCTCCCTGCTCCGTCCCTGCTTTGCTGTGTCTCGTCTTTTCTGATCACTCTCTTCATATCATCCAAACTCAAACAGTGGATCTGCTCAGCTGGTCTCTCCCTGCAATTGATCCAATTTTCTCAACTGGAAGAAAGGGAAAAGGGGAGCCGTCCTGTCCTGCCGGGACAAACTTCGTGGGATACACCATGGACTCCTGGAAGGCTTGGAGGATGGTGTGTTTTACAATGTCAGTGCAGGATGTCGGAAATGTATGTTTGGATTTGGAGGGAACCTGATGTATCTACAAATACGGAGGATGTCGGCGGCAATTTGGGCATTGATCAGGCTGCCGGCTGCGGTTCACGCGCTCACGAAGGCTGTGAATGAGCGAGATCGGGAGTTTAGCCGTATGCTAGGTGCGAATGAACGCAGGCTGGCTGCGGTGGTTGAACTCAAAGGTGAGATGGGATAATATCTTGGATGTGCGCGCTCGCTTCAAGGCGGAAGAGCCAAACTAATACGGAATATTGGACTCGCCACATGGAGCCAGAAAGAAAAGACTCAAGGATGACGGAAAATTCCTGTGCAGCCTGCTCTCAAAACAACAAGCGTTATTTCGGATTCGGTCTCCTCCTTATCAAACCTTCCCTGAATGTCGTGGCGGAAGGAACCAGAAATGCCCCAAACCCATTTCATCACACACACACCTGAGGCTCAAAATGTCCGACTGACTTTCATGTGATTTTTTTTGTTTTTTGTGCCGTGGTGCTTTTTTGATATCGCAAACTGTGTCCTGTCAACGATAAAGAGTTAAATATGCTTTTTTTTTATAGTATATATAAATATAATTTTTACAACATCCCTTGCATTAGATTACAAAGTGGAATACATGACTAACATCCTAGCACATTAAAAGAAATATTTTGCTAACGGCTCAGATTCTCTTTTGAAAAAGGTTCAAATATCACTCTTTTTTTTTTGGACATGATATTGCAGAATTGGGACTTTGGCTGGAAACCAGATTCCTAGATTGACATTCCCTCCCAGCGGCTCTATAAAGACAACTTACTGGTTTAATTCCTAACACCTAAAACTTGCTGCACCGTCTCCTACGCTCCCGTCATCAAACTGCACGCAGCCTTTGGTCTGATAAATCTACGCCTTGCTCAACAGCTGAGGCAGACTGAACAAAAAGGGGAAGAGGTAGACGAACAGGCTGATGTTTGGAAGAAGATATAATCCGCGCTCCCTGCCTTACCGTCCGTTTTATCTCCATCTCTCCTGTTTGCCTTCTCTCTTATATTCCTAAACAAACTTCCCAGAATCCAACCGCCCTCATCCTTCTCTAAAGAACATTCTGATAAACGTGTTGCAAAAACCAAAGACAAATATGTCTAAAAAGCTACAATGCAACACTAATTTTTTTTTAAAACTTTTTGTTTTTCCCAAATATGCAATAAAAAAAAACATCTAGCGTAATTATATATTGAATAGAAAGTTAGAAAGTCTAGAATCCGTATATAGATGAAAATATAGATGATGGGGGTTAGAGCTGCAGTGATGGAGGATGAAAACATGGTTATAAAAGCTGATATTTGTTCACTAAATAGAGACAAACATTATTTAGACTAAAGTAGAGCCTGAGAATGAATGACAGTAGAAACACCTGAAGATTTCTCATTTTGCTCTCCTTGCAGTCTGTGTGTGAAAAGGATTTCACTAACCTAGCAAACGTCTTTTTCCAGTGTGTAGTGACTACTCTGCTGATCGATCCACCGACAATCAGAAAACAAAAGAGCTAAATGTGGAGGAAATGTGGAAACACACGGGAGATGGTCGGTGTGGTGCGGTCTGAGTGAAGCTAGCTAGCGTGCGTTTCCTCTCCTGCTAATCCAAACTCTACACATTACTCAATAATAAAATGACCGTCAATCCATCCATTAGCACATCGCTGTCCATCGCTCCATCTGTCCCTCTAGAGTCCTCTGCTGAGTCTTTGCTTTTTCTATGGGCTCGTCGGGTTCCCCGGCGGACGGGCGGGTCCGGTCTGGAGCCGGGCGTAGCTGTGAGCAGCTAGACTAGAGCGGGCCGAGCCTGCGTGAAGCGGCTAGTCTAGTCCGGCGCTCGGCCCGGCTGAGACCGGGGCGGCCGAGGCTAGGCTACCTGCTGAGGAGTGAATGGAGCATGTGTTGATGGCTGTAACACTGGCTGCTGCGCGGCGACTCCGTTCGCTCCATCACCGTCTGAAACCAGCCCGCCACGTCCACCTCCAGCACTTCGTAGCGCCGGATGAAACTGTGCTCCTGTTAAATCGAGAGGAAGAAAAAAAAATAAATATAAAAAACTAAAAAATGCATGAGTGAGTCGCCACCATGGCTGCTTTTATTCCCCAGATAATGGGAATAATAAAGCATCACTTACCAGCAGCTGGTGGTATTTTGGCCGTTTTCTGTGGTCCTTTGTGAGGCTGTAGATAAACACGCATAGATGTCAGATTAAGAACAAAACCATTTCAAAATGCTTCTTTGCAGGATTATAGAATAAATATCTATATAGGAAAAATTTGTTAGTATTCACACCCCCTGAATGTTCAATGTACACAACGTACTGCTTTGTTGCAAAGTGGAAAGAAAAAGGTAAAATATTTGAGAAAACTTGTATTTAGAGCAAAATACCCAAATGAAGCATCCTAACTCACATTAATTCTTCTTTTTAAAACACCTTAAACTCAGTCATGTTCAGTTGAAGCATCTATGAACAACAGGGTTCCTACAGCATAAGCCAAGTTAAATTCAAGACTTTTTAAGACTTTTTAATGCCACTTAAATAAAAAACTTAAGACCAACTTGACAATAAACACAAGAAAAACCTGGTAGCGACAAATTTACCCCAAATGTTTATTTTAACATAAACCATTACTTTCTGGCCCAGTAGATGCGTTTCAAATTTTGAAACACTTTCCATATAAGAAGAAAGCTAAAAACAAACAAATAACAGATATATTTTTAACAATAAACACTGAACTGAATTCACTAACTTTGTTTTGTTCCCTACTCAACCCCCTACTTTCATTAGTTCCTGAGATTTGGTTCTACTGCCGCTGTTGGTGATGTGAGAGATGCTGTGGAGGCGTAGCAGAGATAAGGGTGGAACAGAACGATGAAATGCCCGCTACTTCTCCATAACTTGATTTTTAAGCTTTGAGTTTAATGCTTCGCACATGTCTCCACTGCCTTGAATCCCACGGTCCTACATCTACATACATCCGTCTTGGATGGATAGCTAATTTTTCGTTGAATTTAAAACTTCCCTATGTTGTCCAGATAAAAAGTGACTGACACATCATCCCAAGGTCCGGCCGCAACATCTATATTGTTGGTTCTGCTATCGGGACGGAATCAATAATGGTTACAGCGAGCGGTTCGGTAAATGTATTAAAAATATTGTCAGTTATTTAATTGTTTTATATGGATTACAAAAATAAAAATTTTTTTTAAGACCTATGAAAGACTGATTTAAGACATTTTAATACCAATTAATGCCTTGATTTTATATTGAAGAATTCAATGCATTTTAAGACTTTTTAAGGATCTGCGGGAGCCCTGTTTAAGGGTGAACCTCGACCAAAGCAGCAGATCTTCCTCCAGCATTGCTCTGCATCCATCACCATCCAAAATCCCACCAGCTTTGTTTTAAATATTAAAGAAAAGTTATCGTGCAGGATAATAACTACCACCATGTTTTTCACCATCTTTTTATTTCACGCTGCATTCTATATCCAGTTCAATTTAGATCCAATCTGAGTAGAGTACTTTCTTCTACAGGTCTACTGCCCCCCAGAGGGCTACAGGAAAAAGTGCAGGCAGGATTTTTGTGGCTTCTTTAATGCCGCTTTTCCATATTTGCAAACTAATCAAGGCTTGTGATGCAATCTGATGAGAACCACCTGGGCCACAATTAGGATCGGATTTTATCCGTTTTTAATTATAAACACCAAACTTTGTTCCTCTTTGAAAGGAGCAGAGACGTTTCCCGCTGCATTAAAGGAGAAGTTCGGTTTTTTACACTTTAAGCCCATTTTCTGTAGTGTCCAGGATGAAATCGAATGAAGGACACCAAAATTTTGACAATTGCTCCCACCTCTGCTTTTTGGCTCATTTAGAATCAACCCCTGGCTGCTTTAGAATGGCTAGCATAGAGCATGTCCGATAATGTCCTTAAAACAACCTTAAACGTTCTT
>NW_015151533.1:225903-227011 GCF_000732505.1 Cyprinodon variegatus
AAAATGGGCTTAAAGTGTAAAAAACCGAACTTCTCCTTTAAGATCACTGGCAGAGATAAAACGAAGGGATCGACAGAATAGTGCGCGGGGAGAACCAGATCGGGGCGTCAATACTTCTGAAAGTGAGCCGAGACAGATCAGTCATGACTGGGTTTGATTTAAAGAAAGGAGCGTGATTAAAAAGGTCTGCAACAGAAGGTGATGCCAGCACCACAAAGAGCAGAGATTTAGGATTTAAATGTTTATGCATTTAGCAGACGCTTGTAGACCCAATTAAACAGTTATCAACAATATGATGATAAGTTCTAATTCAGAGTCAGACTCAGTAGTGAGAGCAAAGAGAGAGAGAGAAGGGGAAGTATGGAAGAGCAGCAGAGGGGTACAGAGCTACTGGTAAGAGTTAGGATAAGAGATGATCTTTGAAGAGGTTGGTCGAGTGTGATATGCGTCTTTAACATGATTTTAACTCACCAGTCTTTGACAAAGGACTGAAAGTCGAGAGAGAATCCCATGCTGAGAGGAAGAACAGGAGGATCTTCCTGCAGCACTTTGGTCAGAACCTCAAAGTCTGTCTTGCAGTTCTTGTAGGGAAACTGTCCTGTGGCCAATTCCACCTAGGAAAGAAAAACCAAACAGACATCATTCCCTGACTTTTGACCAGTGATGGTGCTTGAGATGCTGACATTCATTTTGATCAAAGGTAACGGTGATGTATTCAAATCATGTTCTAATTGGGTAGAGCTCAGTTATTATAAGCTCTTAGAAGGCTTTAATTAAATAACATTTAACGTGATAATTAAAATGATTCAACCATCTTTTTACAAAAATTAAACGTTCTATTTTCATTTAGAAAATAGATGTTTTGAACCTGGTTTGCCGAGTAAGAAACTGAGCTGATAATAAAAAAAAAAAAAAAGGAAAAGCAGTTTGCATAAAGCAGCTTTTATAGCCCAGAGGTCACAGATTAGCGGACCGCGGTCTGGATCTCAACCCGATTTAAAACATTTATAAATTACTGCATGTTGTTTGACAGCAGTGTCTAATTTCCTTGCGCCTCTTCTCCTGTTAATACGGTAAAGCCCTGGGGAGCGTCCGGCTCCAGGCTGCA
>NW_015151533.1:229366-230643 GCF_000732505.1 Cyprinodon variegatus
GTTAAACCCAGGTTTAAAGCCTTGCAGGGCAGCCTAAAGCCCACTGCCAACATTAAGACAGAAAAAAAGGACTAGATGGTGCCACATGCAGCCGACTTACCAGAGAAATGCCCAGACTCCACACGTCTGCTCGGATGTCATAATCAGGTTTGGTGGGATCTGGAGGGTCTATTCTCTCAGGCTGCAAAAAAAATATCTCATGTTAACACCAGAACTCCTGTCTTTGACGGTTCTGAGGTTTCCAAGAGAAATAATTTTATTTGCTCATGTTAATTGACTTTTCCTGTTTCTATATTTCTTAATTTTTACGCAGTATTTTAAATAAAATAAAAACGTCAAAAATAAATATGGTTAATTTTTTCTCGATCTCCCACAGCTGTCATTTTGATGGTGTTCTGTCAGATGAGCATACCCCGTCAGACCAGCATACAATATACATGCGCAAGATGTCAGATTTGCATTTATTCCTTTAGTTTTGTAAGAAAAATATACTTTAAACTACCTTAACGGGTGTCTATCCCTTTAGTCATGTACAAAAAAATATTTAAGGTCAGATCCCCATACACTTTAAAAAACACCAAAAAATTAATAAAAACATTTTTATTTGTACATGACTAAAAGGATACAAAACTGTTGAGGTAGATTAAAGTTTATATTTTGTACAAAACTAAAGGGATAAACGGGTATTGACTTTGGGTATGCGGGTATGATTAGTTGCGATGTAAATTCTTCCCGCGGTTGATTGACGTTCGGTAACGTTACCTAGCAACAACATTCTACCTACAACTCTTTGGCTAATACGGAAAAAATGGCTTTCGGAAGAAATCTAAGAGCGAAACAGGCTTTAGAAATTCTTCAAAATGTTGAAGCGGCTCAGATTCTCACAGCGAGTCCGAGGATGATCCCCCACCCACGGGAAAACGCAGACATATCAGCGACCCATCAGACGATAGTGAACATTTTGTTCAAGGTTTGGATAGCACTACCTTTACCTCAGCCGGTCCCATTAAGCGACCCGAAATCCAAACCAGAGCCCTGGCTGTAATCACACATGGGTTGGCCTGGATGATTAGAAAGTATTCTGTAAAAAAAAAAAAGCTCCGATGTGGCTGTATTTTACGATCTCCTGGACATAGCAGCTATAAACGCGTCGGTTTTGTTCGGGTGCTGATGAATGTCACCGTCTCAAGCAAAGATTTAAGAATTTTAACTTAAATGATATCAAAAATATGTAAAAACCCTAAATTATTAATATATATTTACTAGGGGTGTAACGG
>NW_015151533.1:231049-233451 GCF_000732505.1 Cyprinodon variegatus
AGTCGAACCGAACGGTTCGGACGGTTTTCATAAACCGTTCCATCCCTAATATTTACCTGATAACACATAGAATTTTAAATAAACCTAATTTAATAGAAATTTTCCTCCATGCAGCTTATTATTAATCTATTTGAATCCCATGGCCTGTTTTTTATTTCTTTCGTTTCTGTGCCCCCATTAAAACATGCTGGCCCCCGCCTGGCCCCCTGGCACATTTGGTCTAGATCCACCCCTGAAAACATCACAAGGTGCGTCAGCGCTGCACAAAAAAACACTCATATGATGTTTGTCATAAATGTGAAAAGGTGGTGTTTTCGGGGATAATTAATCAATTTCTGTAAATAAAATTGTAATAAACTTTAAACCTGTGTAGTAAAACAGTCCGATTTATTTTACAGATTTTTTTAATACAAATTTAGGCCACAAATATTTTATTTTGTCGTTTAATTCGATTAATAATTGGACAGAAAAAGATTCCCACAAGAAGACTCTTTACAAATTTTGACTTTTAACCACTTGAGCAGTTTTTTTTTTTTTTATCTCAATTGCAAAATGTTTAATTAATTTTTCAGAATGTTTGTATAATTCCTGCTCTAAGTGGGTCGGTCTGCAGCTAAACACACGTTCTACAGTCTCTATACTCCAGTTAACCATTAAGTGACTGAATTAGTCGACCATTGTTTCATTAATCCGATTGTTTTCAGCCCTAGTGAACGCAGCGTTAGCGCTGCCTTGCTCTGAGTGTGAAATGCTCCCTCACCGCCATGTAGGCAGCACAGCCAGCACTGCGAGTCTTTGCCTTTGAATCCACCAGGCGGCCGCTGATGCCAAAGTCGCACAGCTTGATCTGACCTTTAGCGTCGATGAGGATGTTTGAAGGTTTGACGTCGCGGTGGATGACGCCGTGTTTCTCTTTCAGGTACAGCAAGGCTTTCACTATCTGCAGCACAAACAACGATTAGGTCCAGTAAGGCGTGTCAGAAGCCCGAGTGCGGCTCTGTGACTTACTGCGACTGTCATCTTCCCCAGGATTCGCTCTGGGATGGGGCCCTGGATCCTCTTCTTCAGCTTCTCTGCACACGTTCCCATCAGCTCCATGGCGATGAACACATCCGTCTAGAGAAACGGCGGATATTCAGGAACACTTGCATACATTTACCTGAGTTTACTGCATGTGTATTAGAACTATAAAAACCACCGACTCATACAGAGATTAACCTTCAGATTCCAGATCCTCCGTCTCCGCTCACGTACGTCGTGCGCTCAAAATACAGAGCAGAGCTATTTTTAGCTCCGGCCGCGTTAATCTGCGTTTGCAATCGCACCAAACAGGAAAAACAGCGGCGAGAAGATCTGATTTAGCAAATATAAATATATCAATGATGGATTGATTGGCAACTACAAATTAGAGCATAATTCTTATATTTTCCTAAAAACTATGACCATTCGATTATTGAATACAAACTATTAGTACTTCAGCATACCAGGAAGCAGATTTTTTATCTCCATCAAAATATTTATTTTATATCGAGAGGCTGAAATGGGTTTCCTCCGTAGGGTGGCTGGGCTCTCCTTCAGAGATGGGGGGGAGGAGCTCAGTCAGCCTGGGAGGACTCAGAGTACACTGCAAAAAATTCAAATCTTAAGTCTTTTTTTCTTAAAATAACTGCATTTTTTATTGGATTGAGGGAGTAAGTGACACACTTTGCCAATGGAACAAGAAAATTTACATTTAAAATAAGAAAAAACGACTGCATTGTCTTGTTTCAAGTGCATTTTTATGTTATCTTATTTTAAGAGTAAAAATACTCATACCATTGGCAAATCCTCTTATTTATCTACTCAAATTAAGGTTAAATTGACTTAATTTAAGAAATCTTCACTTATTTCTAGATTGTTTTTGCAGTGTAGAGCCGCTGCTCCTCCACGTCAAGAGGAGCAAGTTGAGGTGGCTCGGGCATCTGGTTAGGATGCCTCCTGGACGTCTCCCTGGTGAGGTGTTCCAGGCACGTCCCACCAGGAGGAGACCCGGGACACGCTGGAGGGACTATGTTTCTCGGCTGGCCTGGAAGCGCTTTGGGATTCCCCTGGAGGAGCTGGACCAAGAGGCTGGAGAGAGGGAGGCCTGGGCCTCCCTACTGAAACTGCTACCCCCGCGACCCGACCCCAGAAAAGCAGAGGATGGATGGATCAAGAGGCTTAAAAGTTTAATCAAATCCAGAGAAAACTTCCTAGATTGCCTCTCCCAACTTCAAAAGACACTTCTTATGGCAGGCATGGATGAAGAGTAGGGGAGTTTGGGGGTTGAGAACAAATATAGTTCATACTAGGGCTGCAACTAACGATTATTTTAAAAATCGATGAATCGGCCGATTATTTTTTCGATTAATCGATGAATCGGC
>NW_015151533.1:234331-235312 GCF_000732505.1 Cyprinodon variegatus
GCTAATTCAAATGAAATTAAAAGTAAAATAAGTAGCCAACCTTATTACTGTCTGTAACCTACTAACACGGTAAGGAAAGCATCAGGTGAGCTACCTGAGAAACTAACGTTACGTTTCCCCACTTTAAAACCAAACAAACATGGCCGCTCACCCTGCTGATCAGCTATCTTCGTGCCATCGAAGGCTCCAACGTGTTTTCTTTTGCGGTGCTGCATCATAACAGTGGTGCTTCCGTGCCATGTTCATTTGTTTTTACAAAAGTTGCATGTTACGACTTTTTTCGCTTTACAAAGCGCGCATGCACGCTTCATTTGCAATCCTGTCACTCTGACTGCAGCGCTGAGAGGGACTCCTGCGGGAGCGCCGTGGGTGAACAGGGTTGTGATGGGGGAGGCGCCCCATGGCAATGATGACGGCGGCGGATGACGCATTGATCGCGCGACACAACTAATCGATGATGAAATTCGTTGTTGCAGTCCTAGTTGATACAAACCAATTTTATATGATGCTAGTTATCACTGTTACAAAAACCCTCAATAAAAAGAAAATACTCAAGCAGAAACTGCTCATATGCTGGATGCTGATGGGGATTTTTTAATATGTCATATTAAATTAAGCGTTCATTTACGAACGTTTCGCTCCTAAAAGTTTAATAATAATAAATCGTGCATACTCTCCTCGAGGATGAGGGAAGTCGTAGCGGAGGTTGTAGGCGCAGCAGGGAGGATACGGAGGATGTGGGATTTCGGGGTAAGCAGCCATGTTTTTGGGGAGGGAGATACTCACGTTGGTGACTATGGCGCCGTAGCACTGAATGATGTAAGGACAGTCGTGACTTTTCAGCACCACATCCAGGTCCATGAGGATACGCTTGTTTTCATCCTTGTTTCCGGTACGACGCATTTGCTGTCGACACAAATATTAACAGCTTAACATTCATTCATGAAATCGCTGCTAGATCTGCAAACAACTCTTCCCAAC
>NW_015151533.1:237050-238395 GCF_000732505.1 Cyprinodon variegatus
CAATTAATTACGATTCGATACGTCTTTACAATAATGAAACTGTGTTTCAAAATATTCATGCATTTTATTTTTTCCTGTCACATTAAACACAAAGTGCAAACTTGTAAATCAGAGAGTTAAAACTTGAGATGTGAACAAAACTCTCTTAAAAGTATAAACTTGTTTGTGAAAAGTGAAAAAGTGAAGCCTCACCCGAGCAAGCAGACGTGAAACAGCAGGTAATCATGAGCTGCATCATCTCCAATGCTCAAACCATATTTGCAGCGTTGTCTGTAACTACAGGGTGATTGCTGCTCAGGCCTCCATTTGTTAATGTTTTCAGTCGACCTATTGGGTATATTTGCAGCTGTCTGGCTTAAAGTCATCTTGAGAGCATCTTTTCTGCTTATTTGAATGTGAATGTCATGCGGGTCACTATAAAATGAATCGATCTCATTCCCTGGACATCGATTTTGCAAAAATGTAAAGGAATCGATTCAAAATCGATTTTTTTACCCAGCCCCAGCGTACATTGTATGATTTTTTTGCCCTTTTCAGGCTGATTCTTCAGTCCGGGGAGAATTTTTTGATAGGGCCGACTTTCAGCCTGATTGTGCATGGCGTAGCGTACAGGTGGGGGTGACGAGGGGCGACCAGCCTCTCATGAGCACCTCCTGATCAGGAATCGTAAGGTCGGGAGAAAATCAAACATGTTTTACATTCAGTCGGTCATCGTAAGGGGGTCATGGGCAAATCGCTCAGTGGGCAAACAAGGATTCTTCATCTTCCTTTAAGATGTAAACCCAACAGCATGGTGGGGGGGCAATGAGTGAAATGGAGTTCTTTCTGTAAAATTGACAGACCGTAGTAGCCGTAGTTTGCTCAGCCACGTCTTTGTCAAAATACGTCGTCGCCTTTTCCTTTTTTAGGGCTTTCAGCACAAAATTGTACAAATATCCAAGGCAGCGCGTTTCATTCTAGTGAGCTTCATATTCCTCTGCTACTCATTCAGCTTCTGGATAGACGTTTAAGCTCCAGTACTGCAACATGTTGGACACTAAAATGCTAAAGTGTGATCCTCACCTGACCATCAATCTTCAGATAACCCGTCTGCCTCATGATCTCCTGCAGCTTCTGGTCAATTTCCACACTGAAAAAACAAAAAATGAAAATAAAAGAGTACAGGAAATAAGTCTTAGTTATGTAGAGCTTTAGAAGCTGGAGATCTCCCATTCATAACAGGAGGCTTTCATCAATCCGTCTTTTCATAGAAATCCTTCACTGGTGGCTCCCAATAGATATGATGGTGAAGAATCTAAGGCCCCGTCCACACAAAGTCAAAACGAACACGAAACGCTGATATTTT
>NW_015151533.1:240941-243124 GCF_000732505.1 Cyprinodon variegatus
TGACCGGACTTTTGTTTTAAACTGGGTGTTAAGTCCAAATCCGTTACAGGAGGCTTTAGTAATGCTATAAGCAAATGTTTTATTTTCTAAAAGGCTGAATTTATTTGGATGTTGCTTTTTATTAATGCACCTAATGAGTTACATGTAACAATCTTCCCAAGTTAAACCCTTTTAGACTCATTATGGCCAACAAATATTCACAACCAGCTTCCAAACATGGACCCTACGGTTGTTACTCTAGATATAATCCTCTTAATTTATAAAGCAGCTTCTCCAATTGTGCCAGTGGGTCTCCACCTGGATGATCAGCCTGTAAAAAGAGAATTAGCCAGTAAAAGGGAGGAGTTAGTGTGAAGAGGATTCAGGCAGTCTTCAGCAGTTAGCATCTCCACGCATCGACCGACTCCAGAGAGATAGGAAGACGGACAGGTAGACACGGCGGGGAGACACAAAGTTCCCATCAGGCACTGGGGCCTGGCCTCCCGTTCACACAGTGCCACTGCAAAAGGATCAGGAGGATGCCAGGAGAGGAATAAAAAAAAAAAAAACAGACAATCCAACGAGTGAGAAAAGAAGAAATTCAGCCAAAACTGCACGGAACAGACCAAGCTGGAAGTCGGACACAGGGGTCAGACTTGGACAGGAAGACGGGTCTTCAGTTTGCACAGAAAGACCATGAGAGAAAGAGGTCAGAGTTTTCACAGCCCTCCTGCAGACGGACCACAGCGGATGCTGGATTAGAGACCGTGGCAAACATGAAACCCATTCCATTGCATCGTGCAGAAAAGCCACATGCACCGTGATTCTCTGCCTCCGGCAAAACAAGAGTTAATGGTCCTGCACACGTCCACACACACACACACACACAGAGAACAACACATACCAACACTGCCCTGCCAGTGGCAACAGACACACAGGGACAGAGTGGGGAGGTGGAAAGATGGGAGGGATGTGGTGAGTTTACAGGACGAGTAAATAAACTAATGAGCTCAAATACCAGCTCTACTGGGCCTGGATGATTTATAGTGTAAAAACAGTCGCTCTGGTGGAAGACTAAAGAACTGAAGGGTTAAAAGCATCTGTTTAATGAAATGCACTCTTATCCAAATCATCTTCCCTAATCAAAAACTTTTATTACGTTACCTTTCATGTGTTTTTAGCTGCTTCAATATCACTGAAGATCGCTGCCAGCTTTTACAAATGAATGCTTTTAAGCAGTCCTAATACAGGAGGAGCAGCTTAAAAAATCGAATAAGGCCACAACAAAAATCTACAAATTTTAAAATTCTGTCAATTCAACTCTGAAAAATAAACTACTCAATTAATATTATTTGCTTTAAAATAGCTTCAGCTGATCCCTGATATTTGCCTAAACCGTCCAAAGCAGCAGTACCACCATAGCAGACTATCAGCCCTCCCTGCAGCCTCAACTGACATAAACAGTCGGCTGGAAGTTTTAAAATCTGCTAACCTGGAATGTTTATCGATGCCAAATGCTAGCTAAGCTAATGCTACATACTAACACTGACAATTGAAGGAAAGTTTAAGGTCATTAAGGCTTTTTTATCTGTAACAATGAAGCAGCAAACCTCCTGGATAACGAAAGATGATACTGTTTCTCTGAGCCCAATGACGGGGTTCCGATGATGCAAAGTTCCTTTTATTTAGATACGTTTACGAAGAGCGTGGCGGCACAGCATGCAACCCTGCAGTCTACTGACTACAGAGGATTTGGGTCATACAGTGACAATGTTATTGTTTTTAAGTAAATAAAGCCCTAATGTTACCAGAGTAAAGTCATAACATCGTCAGCTGTAACAGAACAGATCAAGAATAAAGTCGTAACATGACGAGAATTTAGTCACAACACACGAGAATAAAGTCGTAACTCGACGAGAATAAAGTAGTAACTCGACGAGAATAAAGTCGTAACTCGACGAGAATAAAGTCGTAACTCGACGAGAATAAAGTCGTAACTCGACGAGAATAAAGTCGTAACTTGACGAGAATTTAGTCACAACACTGCAAAATAAAGGCTGCGAGAACGACGACGTAACATTGCGAGAACCACGTCGTAACTTTGCGAGAACAACAAGGTAACTTTTCTAAAGCAATCACGTAATTTTTCGAGGACAACCACATAAATTTGTGAGGACAACCAGTCAACCACTTAAATTTGCGAG
>NW_015151533.1:244765-245838 GCF_000732505.1 Cyprinodon variegatus
AACGTCGTAACTGTGCCAGAACAACGTCGTAACTGTGCCAGAACAACGTCGTAACTGTGCCAGAACAACGTCGTAACTGTGCCAGAACAACGTCGTAACTTTGCCAGAACAACGTCGTAACTTTGCGAGAACAACGTCGTAAATTTGCGAGAACAACGTCGTAACTGTGCGAGAACAACGTCGTAACTTTGCCAGAACAACGTCGTAACTTTGCGAGAAAAACGTCGTAAATTTGCGAGAAAAACGTCGTAACTTTGCGAGAACAACTTCGTAACCTTACAAGAATTTACTCTGCACACCGCAAGAATAAAGTTGTAGCTTTACGAGAATACAGGGGTAACTTTACAAAATAGTTGTAATATTACAAGTATAAAGACGTAACATTGCTAGTATTTAGACGTACCATGGCAAGAATACAGACGTAAAATTAGCAGAAAAAAATATGTAGCCAGAAGTCGAATATCATGAGAATCAAGTGATTACACTGCCAGAATAGAAATAATATTACCAGATTTAGGAAGCCGCTTACTTTTATGTCAATTCTAACAAGAAAGAGCAATCTTCTCCTGCAATAAACTGTTGGGCTCGGTCTGAGGTCCCTCTTTTTCTCATTAAACCATATTTTTTGATAATATTATGACTTTATCATATTATTATGGTAAGTTTACTTTATTTTTGCAATATTACAACTGTATTCTCACAATATGACTTTATTCCAGGGATTCAATAAAAATGAATTAGTGAGGCCTCGATTCTCTGTCATAACTAGAGAACAAATTGGTAATTTGGGGAGGAATAGAGGAGCTTTAGCGCTACAACACAGCTTCAGAGAACTCAAATATTTCATTTAAAGGTATAGTGGAGGATGTTCTTTTTCCCGGTGGATCATCAAGATAACTCGTCCTCCTAATTGTCAATCATTCTGGTGACATGTTTACGTACGGCCGTCCTATGTGCTCGTCCCCATTTTCACTTACCAGTGGTGAGTGTGACAGCAATGCAATAAAAATTGCAATTCTTCTTTTGGAAAGTAAATCTGTTTGAACGATGCAAACAGCAACTTTTAAACAGAG
>NW_015151533.1:246275-248467 GCF_000732505.1 Cyprinodon variegatus
TTTTTTCCAACCATCAGATATAGAAGATAAACAACGATCATATAAATGTCAATGCATTACAAAGATAAATTAGCTCCTGTTAGCTTTTGGGCTTCACAGAGCAAGAGAAAGTAAATGTATAATTAAATAGAGGCCTTCCTTCCTAACCTCCGTCTACCTCCCTCGGGTGTTATAGGTGGTATTATATCAATAAACAACCATCTGAAGTAGAGAAGAAGAAGAAGAAGGAGAGAGGAAGAATAAACCAGGGCACAGAGATGTTAGGAGGTGCAGTGGCATGAGGAGCGATGGATTGAATGATACCTGCACGCTGGGAGGGGGCTGGAGCAGGACTGAGCTGGATCACGATGACTAGACAGAAGAAAGAAAATATATACACACACACGTACGTTACTGTAGTGTTCTAAACACATGTGAACCCAACAAGCACACCATCAAAGAACACAGAGCATCAGCTTAACTTTTCTTATAAAAAAAAAAAAAGCGGTCTTAAAAGGTTGGTTTTATTCCATCCCTCACAGAATAAAAGCTTAGAATACGGGACTAAAAACGCACCACGCTTCCTCTGCTACAGTACTGGACTCTAAAGCTCTTTGGAAAACGGCTTTAAGACTTAACCGACTTAAAGTGGTTGGAAATTACCAAACGACATTACCCCTTCATAGGGAAAGTTACCGTTTTTGATCACTTGCATACACCCCCCCCCCCGTCCCTTAGTGAGGTCTAGAAGCACAAGATCTATGTCAGCCATTCAGCAAAGATGCTGCTACATGGCTGAACATCTTATTTTGGCATTTGACCAATTAGAGGAACCCTTGAATGATATTTTACCTACTGGAAATTAACCTGAAAAAAAATTTAAAATTAACAAGTCCAGAAAAACTGTAAAAAGCTAATTGTAAAGTTAAACAGTAAAGTTAACAATTATATTCAGGTTTATCAACTAAAGAACTGTAAGCACCAGTACCAGCATTAATGCCTCTAAGGTTATGTTGTACCAAAGAAATGCATTTCTTTGCCTCTCAAGAGTGTTTTTCATGTATTTCTTATCGAAGCCCTTTTGTTATTTTTCTTAATATTTTCGGGCAAGTTGGCGTTTCTTGTTATTACATTGACATTCATTTTAATCCATCAGAAATACCCATATATTTGCAATGTTACAAATGTAATAAAGTCTTGTCCTGGATTCCAATAACACTATTGGCTTAAAGTTTTGATTTTCAAAGTATTTCATCGAGTGCCCTATAAAGAGTTAAGACAGCTAGAAATCTCATTTTAGCAAAAAGGGAGGGTGGAAAATATTTCCCCCTGCAGATCCATTTGTGCATCAAAGCAGAAAGCTAACAGGTGGCTAACAAAATCAAACATTGTCTTTTTTTTTTCTTCATGTGTCAATCATTGGACGGGACCTCGACTCCCATCCAATGGGGTCGAGGTCTGGTATATAATCACACCAGTAACATTTAACTGATGTTAACACTGATAACTGTCCAATTTCATTCTAAATACAGATTTGATTCATCTGGATCTCACTGTAATTTATCTCATTTTTATAGTAGAATCAGACGCCTCTAAAAGTGATTCAGTGATCTGGAACATAGTGAGATCAGTTGCTCGTTGACTACTTGCTTCAATTCACAATAAGATCAACCACTCACCACCACACCATGCCGGTGTAGGAACCCGGGTCCCGCCCTTTCTTATGAAGTCAACATATGGCAACACCAATCGGACAAACTGTATCGCACCCGCTTCTTAAGAATCAAATCTCCTTTAAAGTCTCAACATATGACCTATATTTGCTAATATTTTACATTTCATTGGCGACCTAAAGTAGAAAACAAACATCGTCAGTGTTGAATGAAAGCACTGCCTTCTAAGACAGACTGAGCTCTGCCATTTAAAAAAGTGACACAATAAGTCTCAGCTTAATTTTATTCTTTTTATTAATCTGCCTTTTAAGTTAGGGAACGACTCTAAGACAGAACAGGGCTGATTACTGTTGAAACATTACGAATGTCTTGTTCTCATCTACTTTGCAAAGCAAGTAAAGTGCTGACTGACTAAAATCCATCGATAATTTAACTGGACTGTATAGCTGAAAACATTTTTCACACGAAACACGTCACAATGACAGTATATGTGAAACGTAACATTACAGACCGATGCTAAATTAAGTCTCTATGCACAAC
>NW_015151533.1:251335-252549 GCF_000732505.1 Cyprinodon variegatus
TAACCACTATTGACTGATTAATATTATTTATCTTAGGAAATGGAAGAGGCACATTCCTGGATTTCACACTTCATTTTTGTTTAAGTATTAATAAACATGTAAAAATTGATAAAAACAAACATCACTGTCTGTGTTTCCTACTTAAATTTTCATAAAATGTATTAATGAGCTGGAAATATTCCTAGATTAGATTGCAGAAATCTGGTCACCTTAACATAGATTTACAAAATAATATCTAACGCAAACTAAAAAAAAATCGTGGATGTGTCACCCAATAATAAAAGAGACATAAAGCGAGATTATGTCACCTAATGCTCTCCTAGACTAAACATTTAGTTCCCTCCTGTAATCTCTGCCTCACCAGTAACCGAGGTTAGCTAACCTGCGGTGGTTTCTACTAATTACCCTCTATGTGCTCAAGGATCACCAACTATTGACATAAGATTGAGGCCTAAACCAAATACTTTTACCTTCATAAACTACCACCCGATTCATCTATTAGGAATATATGACATGTCTATAGCCTTACGATATGAAGGGGATCGATATATATGTTCATGCTAATGTTGGGCCTGTTAGCCTAGCATGTTTCACAGATTTGATATTAAATTCATTTCGCTACAATATTGTCAAGGAAAACTAATTCGACGTCGTTTTTGCTTTTAATCTCGGTTTTATCTCGACACGTGCAGAAGTTGTCCTACATGTTGTGTTTATTTGACAGAATAGCTAAAACTGAGGGTTTGTTTACGTAGCTAGTCTGTTAGCAACATGGCTAATAGCTTAGCGCTACAGAACACCCCCCTTAGCTTGTTCTCTCTGCCTCTTTCCAGAACCGATTCTAACCGTTACCCCCCTGGACCCCCCCGCCGGGAGATACTCACTTGGCCTCGGCCGTGACCGCTGCGGACTCATGTCGATTTTGATGTCAATTTTCCGGCGAGCTTCTTCATTTTCAAGCTTTAGCTTCTCTTCGATTCGCGACAACCTCTGTTCGAGCGACGACATCTTGAAAAATTGAGCACCATGTAGCTGCCCGCCCCGCAGAGCTCTCTGCTCCCCTCTCTGGCAGGCAGCGGTATAGCAAGTGCTTTATACATTTAATCGCCCAGGAGCAATGAGCATCTTCTTCCCGGTAAAAAAAAAATATACATTTGTATACTCCGTCGTAAGAAAAGCATCCCTACGGAAGAAGATTAAAGCCACTGAAAAAA
>NW_015151533.1:255782-256756 GCF_000732505.1 Cyprinodon variegatus
AGACACAACTCGGATGACCGCCACATCCAGAAGTTCTCTAATGATGCATCATCTGTGGGAATTTCACCATTATTTGTGTGGTAGGGGAGAAATAACAGCAGAAACAGATCAAGAGGAACTAATCACTATTTTTCAACAAGCCACTCCTGAGTGCATCCCACTGGCGACAGTAGATGCCTCTCAGAGTTATAATCTCAATGTCATTTACAAACCAGGCTCTAACATGCACTCTAGTGACACAGTAAGCAAAGCAACTGTATTTACTAACATCACTGAGGTTACATACTTGCCTCATTCCATTTGTGGCCTGCAGAGGGCACCAGAGACTGCAGAATACATACATACATCAGACCGAGCATCTTAATGTCACCAGTGGGTTACTCAGATTCTTTGGAGAGAGAACTGGTTCCTGACCCTTCACCAGAAACCACAGTCCTTTGGTGAAAAATCACAACTTACCAGCAATGGGCAGCTTGAGCGTCTAAACACCGACAGTGGTTACAAGTTCGACAATTATGTCTGTAGAAGATTCAGAAAAGACATGAATTGTGAGCATGCAATGTCAGATTCCAACCCCCTAAGTCAAATGGTAAAGCAGAATGGGCTGTGAAAATAATATATATATATATATATATATTTACATTTCAGAATAGAATAGGAAATGTCCATTATTGTCCCACAATGGGGAAATTCTGGTGTTTACACCAACACAAGGTTTATATAAAAAATGGTCACACAGATGTGGACCTTAGAAAAGTGTACAACATAATAGTGAAGAGCAAAAAAATAAAGAAAACTAAATACTGTACTGGAAAGTGTTCTAACAATATAAACTGTGCACCTGCAAAATAAATAACCAGAATACATTGATGGGCTTTTTTACAGTAATGGATATTTGAAAATAGCAGCAACATCAGAGACGTGCAAAATGACAGCAGCAGGTTATTTAACTGACTAAGGTAGAAACTGTGCAA
>NW_015151533.1:259273-260235 GCF_000732505.1 Cyprinodon variegatus
GTGTTGTGTCAGCTGAGCGCACCGATAGTCAAAACCCGTTTATCCCTTTAGTTTATCCCGTTTATCACATTAAGAGCGCATGTATGACAAGTTTGACAAATTATCAGTGGAGCCCCAAATCAACAAGTCATCATGACAACAGGCAACAGGAAGTGCCTATTTTACCACACTGGAACTGAAGATTTTAATGAAGAAATGAAGACAGAGAAAATTAAAAAGGAGTGGAAGATGGCAAAGGACAAGACTGTTGCTCGAGTTAATGCGAAAGTTTATATGAAGTGGCTTTATGGCAGGCCATCTTTACATTTATTAAAAGCATTCTCCTCTCCGTTGTTCCATTTGTAGATAACTAAAATAAGATTCTTCCTGATCAAAATTCCACTCCTAGACCTAACTGTAATAATACATTTTCTAAATTACATTTTTTCAGCACAAACTGAATTTCAGAAGAAAAAAATATATAAATTATACCAGTAAGAATTAAGTTTAAGTTAGAAATGTTTACACATTTCAAGTGGCCATTCTGACATTTATCAGCTTGATGAGTTTGCATTGATGATATTGGAAATAAATTTCTTCATTGTCTATATATAATATAATTCAAATGAAAACCAGTAACAATAGGAATATGTATATCTGAAATTAATTTCTAGACATCGAGAATATTTTTTCTAGATGTAGTGTCATTTTGTTTTAAAATGGTCATTTTAACGAGGCATTTTTTTTTTTTCAGATATAAAGAAATTTCAGTAATACTAATACATATCAATATGGCTTGCCATAGCCTGTTGTGACCACAGTAACATTACAGGTTCATCTCTTGAATGGTACTAGATTAATGTTCTCTATTTATGGTCAATCGTCTTGCAGCAGGTGAAGATGAAGTCTATAAACTTTGTTCTAATAGGTTCTAACTCTATATGGACTCTTCTAAGGACCTAGGTGTTCACCTGAACAACTAA